>NW_007728028.1:85434-100868 GCF_000696425.1 Galeopterus variegatus | reverse complement strand
CGCCGCTTGGGAAGCGCGGCAGCGCTCCCGTCCGAGGGTTCGGATCCCACATGCAGACCGGTTCCCGCCCCCCGGCCGAGTGAGGCGCGGGAGCAACACCGAGGGTTGAGATCCCGTTGCCGGTCCCCGGTCCGGTACGGGGGCAACACTGAGGGTTGCGATCCGTTGCCGGACACGGAAAAAGACAAAAGAAAAAAATAAAAAGATTAAAGACTGTTCAGTATGTAAGATCCAGGGTAAATTATGATTTAATGTAACTTTCCTTTAAGACTTTAAGTACCTTTACTAACATTAATAATTGACATTAATTAATCTTGGCTTAGATAAATGACACTTAATTTGCAAACAGAAAACCTGACATAGAGAGAGAATCTCAGGTTATTAGATATAACTGGAGTCTCTCATTACCCACTATGATCCTAAATTTGGCATTGTTGAGTTTAACACTAGTCAATGTGAAAGAAAAAGTACAAGTATATCTATCCTGTTATTAATGGCACTAAAATCAAGTTCTATAAATTATGTCTGGGAAGAAGAGTGGGATGGGGGAGAAAGGAGCCAGCAGGACCCGTGGAAAGGGCAACTTGTATAAAAAGTCCTCCTTACTTTTTACCTATAAAGTAAAAAACTTTCTGAGTCTACATTATTTAAATGTTTACAAGTACATGTATTCATGTAATTTCTTATTAAATTTTTTTCAAGAAACTTTTCCTCAGAAATAAAGGACAGTATCACAAATTTGGAAGGTTTTATGAAACTGTTCTGGTTTTTTTCTATCAAGCTCCTAACCATTCTACAATTCAGTTAATTCGGTCCAAACAAAATAAATAACTTTATATTCTGATACTATATTGCTATCACAGCAATTTCCACATTTTAGCCAGTTATGTAGGCAACATTTATTAACAGTTTATAGACCTCTTTAAATTTTTAGAGCATCTTTATCCAAAAATGATTGTTTTCTTTTTTTTTTTTAAGTATAAGTACAAAAATAACCCAGGTTTAAAATAACCCTAGGCCAAGGTCATCTTTAAATGATGGAAAAGGAAATTAAAATGTATGGAGCTCCCATGTGCCAAGTACCATGTTAGATGCACAACTAGGGCTTAATCATCTTGACAATCCAATGAGGTAAGTATCATTATCCTCACTTTACAGGCGAAGAAACTAGAGTTTGCAGGATTTAATAACTTGCCCAATTCTCAGATTAAGGTACAGCCCGAATTTGGACCTAGAATCTCTGACTTCTTAACCCACACTCTTTCTACCGGGTCACTTTTTATTTTCATGTGAGAGATCTCTGGTTCTGGGTAGAGAGTGTCCTTCCCATGTGAGTTTTTTTTTTTTTTTTTCTTTTTGTCTTTTTTCGTGACCGGTAATGGGATCGCAACCCTCGGTGTCGCGCCCGTACCGCGACCGGCAACGGGATCGCAACCCTCAGTGTCGCGCCCGCACCGCGCTCAACCAGTGAGCGGACCGGTCTCTATATGGGATCTGAACCCTCGGCAGGAGCGCCGCCACGCTCCCAAGCGCCGCACTCTACTGAGTGCGCCACCGGGCTGGCCCCCCATGTGAGTTTTGACACTCCTAAAAATATTAATCTTTTATCAAACTCCTAACATCTAATACTCGTGCGCCAAATTCCTTACCTCTTCTGACTCTGGCAAAAGCTTAAGAAATTCTCGCAATGTCTCTGATCCATAATGCTCACTCTTTCCTTGATGAATATCTTCTACAATGGACTGAGGAGACCTTGAAAAGATAATGCGTCAGATTGCATTTCATGTTTGCTGAAGTGCCAGAAGAGGCACAAGCCAGTGGAAATCAAAACGAATCTGCTCCACCCTCCTTTCCATTCCACCTTCTTCCCGCTGTGGTGGGCAGTGTTGTGTCACTGCTCACCACAGCCCCGCTGCTGGGGAAATGGGACCCTGACACACCACTCAGAAGCCCCTTCACCCAGAAAACCATCCTCGGGCATCCCAGAAAGGTTGAAAGCAGCAACCACCACTGGGAGTCGTTTTGGGGGTAAAAAAATGATCCCCTTTGGTCTCACTGGAACTCCTGCAGAGCCCTCTTCTTTGTACTTTAGAACTTGGGAATTCAACCACTACTTGACTCAATTATATATACTATATATGCCCCAACGTGACAGGCTTGAATAGATGTCCCAGGGTAATTCACCGTGCACTTCAAGCCACTGGAGTATGTTTTTATGAAGGAAAACAGAGGAAAATGACAGACACTTGTGTACTCATTAGGCCATGTGTCTAAGATGGACTGAAAGGCAGGAAGGATGACTTTCGCTTGTATTAGAATTTGAATTTCGGCGTGGTCACACCCAGAGACTGATGCTGACAACATGGATATGACTAAAGTATCAAAAGTGTGTAAAAATCTTACTTCTTAAATTGCTTAAGGAATATCCCAATGTTCATGCTCCGTTTTGCATCCAATATAGTAATCTGGAAAAAAACAAGAACACATAAGATTACTAAAGTACAAATAAAAAGAGTTGGAGGAAAGAAGAGAATTAAAACCTATCAAAGTATAGCACTAATTTATAAGGGAATAATTCCCAATATGTAAATGTGGTGATTAATAGATATACCTAATACGGTTTTATGGATATTAAAGTATAATCCTCTCCCCAAATTTTTTGCAATATTTCATTTCCCTTACTGTAATAATGATACATATCTATTTTAATACTATACAATGATTGATATATATTAAACATTTTTTTAATTTAGCAATTTCCTCTTAGAAAACATAGCCCACATTTAAAAGCCTCAATTTAGAAATAGATGTCTTAGCATAGCAAGAATCAGATGAGCCTTGAACTAAGAAAGTAAAAATTCTAAAGATATTGCAGATTGAGTCCCAACACTGATATACAGATGTGAAAGGGCCAATAAGGTTATTCTCAGAAACATCATACAATTCTCAATTTTTTTCTAAAAGAAAAATTTTATTGAAAAAGACTGTATGTGAGGGTACTTCAAAAAGTTCATGAAAAAGTAGAATTAAAAGATAATATAAATCTTTCCATGAGCTTTTTGAAGACTCCTTCCATGTCCCATAGACCTTTTAGGAGGAGGTAAGGAAGTGTCCTACATTTTATTTATTCAGAATTTTAAAAAGAAAATTCTAATGCTGTATGTATTTCAAGTCTAAGATTTTTTTTTTCTTCTTTCATTTTAACATCTTTGGAATCAAGATGTGTCTTACAAATATACAGCATCTTTTGATTTAATCAAATATGGTATAGCTGTTCTAACATACTGTTAAAACTCAGATTTTTGTCTACAGTAGGTTTTAACTGCTTAATATTAGGAATTTGGGAGGGTTTTATCAGACTTGAAATTAGAACTTTTTGAGAGGGTTGTTCAATATGGAAGTCATTTCTGTCCCTGGAAGTAAATATCTAGGATGCATGGAGGAAAGACAACCTTAAAACTGCTGTAATTTTTTCCATTTGTTTTTTAGTAAAGGGAGACTAGCTAAAATAGGAATGTTGTTACAATGCTCTTCCTTTCCAAATGTATGTGATTCACTGCAAACAAAAGAGAGTCAGGTTTCAGATTAAATTCTTGATCTCTGGGTCTGCTTCTAAGTTTATAAGAAGCAGCAAAACTGTTAACCAACGTTAATGCCACTTCCTGGCTACAAGGTTAAATTTTTACAAGCATACCGGTGGCCTTCTTTTGAAGACTAATCTTAAACAATCACATTATTTACTAACCTAGGGGTTTATTTCATGTTAACACAATCACCTGCCAGCCATAAAATAAACTCCCCAGCTAAAAGGACAGACTCCTTATTGGAATCCTACCCAGGGACTGCAGTTCAAGTTCACTGCGAAAGGAGGGGAGAGGAGGAGAGAACAAAAGGGTGAGAATAAAATCTGTCAAACTTAACGCCCTTTAAAAGTTCATACCAAAAAGAGGAATCTCAACTTATTAAGACAGAAAACTACGTGTTTATTATAATTCATAAATTAAAAGGCCACAGTAAGAGCATGTATACTGATACATGCATTCACTTCTACCTAGAATGGGGAAATAACTTGTGTCTGTCATTAAATTGCCACCTCCTGCTACATTCAACCCTGACTGCAGCATCCGCCCCTCCCCCACCACGCTCCAAGCCCACCTTTATGCCAGTCACCCCTCAACCCTCTGGGACTCTGTACAATTCGCTTAGAACTATAACTGTTGTTGCCGGAAAAGCGATGGAGAAAATTACTCTTATTACCCCTATTGGACAGATAAGGAAACTGAGCCTCAGAGATGTCATTTTATGGTCTCTCTGATTCATTTTCACTCTAGTTCCTGTGAGTTTTAATATGGGTGAGCTTCCTATAGAGACGTAGCAAATGTTTCCCCACCAGCCTGGTATTCACGTTGGGAAGTTCCTCCAGGAATGGGGGCAGATCTGTAGAAAGCCATCCACACTGCCTGGCCAAGTCCCCTGGTGACCCCAGGGGTGTATCTGTGAACTGATGGATAGAAATCAGGTTCGCACCAGGTAAGACAGACTCCAGGAGCCTAAGCCCTGGCCTTGCGAGAGCAGCCCATCATGCTCAACAGAGGGGCAGCCACAGCCTGCAGAAGCAGTTGTTTCTACAGCTCAAGCTGTGTTTCAGAAACCGGCCACCATTTAAGAGAATCCAGATATTCCTAAGGAAAAACCTGGGCTGGCCATGTTTTACAAGGAAAATATAGCCCAGCACTTCATCCAAACAACATGAAAATGAGACAACTGATAACATTCCAGGGACAGTCCCACTGTCTTGGGGCACCCTCAGATTTGCCTAGTGCATGAGGAGTCTCTTTCTTGAACATTATCACACCGAATCCTTCTAAAGCGGTGTTGAAAAAGTGTTTGTTCAGGTCCTTTAAAGAGGGTTATCACTACACATGTAAATTAGCTTTATCTCACTTCCCAAGTGCTTGCTTCTCAAAGCTGGGCCATTCAGAAATGAATCCCTGTGGGACTGGGTGGTGTTTTGGAATCATTCAGCACCGTGAAATCTGCACATGGGATCCCAGTGACACTCATAGACTGCACAAGCTAAATCAGAGCAACAAATTGCCCAAAGAACAGATGAACCAACCCAGCCAGTGAATGAGCTGCATCACCCCCTCCCTCCCACCAGCTCCAATAAATCTGTAATCTACTCTTCTGGTCACACCAGGACATGCAGGCAGGATGGTCACTGAGGTCAGTGCCTGCAACAGCAAGTATAGACAACGTAGGACAAAGTTTATTAGCTCTTCCAATAAAAGTCTCACCAAAGAATGGCAAACAAAGGAGCTAGAAGGGTAAGGTTACAGAAGGGAACACATTCAACTAATTTCAAGGATTTCCTACTGGGATGTGAGGGGTACCTGGCTATAACAGCAGTCTCCCCACAGATTGCCAGGGTTATTCCGACGCCCTCTGAAACACTGAGTGAGCGGTACTAGCTACTCAGTACGGGGTGTGAATTGCTTATAGCCAGCCCTCTTGCTAAAACCTCCAAATAAGCTCTCCTAGTTTCTTCTACTACAACTCTTGTAGTTTTACTTAGCCTCAATCCACTACAAAATCTTCCTCCAATATCCCTTAAAGAAAGAAAAAACTTTTTTTACTTGTGGTAAAATACAAATAAAGGGCCGGCCCGGTGGTGCACTGCTACAGTGCGCGGCTTGGGAGTGCGGTGGTGCTCCCGCCGAGGGTTCGGATCCCACATACAGACCGGTTCCCGCTCACTGGCTGAGCGAGGTGCGGGCGCGACACCGAGGGTTGCGATCCCGTGCCGGTCCTGGTCCGGTACGGGCGCGACACTGAGGGTTGCGATCTGTTGCCGGACACGAAAAAAAAAAAAAAAAAGAAAAAAAAAATACAAATAACATTTATCATGGTAACCATTTTGAAGGGTGCAGTTCAGTGGCATTAAGTACATCTGAAATGTTGTGCAACCATCACCACCACCCATCTCCAGAACTCTTTTCATCTTGCAAAACTGAAACTCTGTACCCATTAAACAATAACTCCCCAATCCTCTCTCCCCAGCCCCTGGCAACCACCCTCCTACTTTCTACGAATCTGGCTACTCTAGGTACCTCATTTAAGTGGAATTATACAGTATTTGTCCTTTTGTGAATGGCTTATTTCACTTAGCATAATGTCCTCAAGGGGGAAGAAGAAACTTTTAGAAGCACTTTTTTCTCAATGTCAAAGGGAGGGGGACTTTCTTACCTACTTAAGTAACTCTAAATAGTGGCTATTTCAATCCCACCTCAAATTTTGGAAAGCAAAATTAAAAAAATCTTCCTTCATCCTCCAATATGGACTTAGCATTTGGTTTTTGATGGTTTTTCATTTTCTTTTCTTCTTTCTTTTCTTTTTTTTTTTTTTTTTTGGATGGCTGTTAATCAGAAACTGTTCCTCCCCCTCCATTTTAAGAAAAATAAAAACAAAAACCCAGATGAAGCACTTTTTTTTTTCAAATATTTTATCTAGTTCTGCAGTTCTGGATTATGAGCATATCCCAGAATCCTAGGACATACTGGGATCATGACAAAAGTTGAGAAAGAATGACTGATACCTGAATTACAGTGTGGGAAAATAAAACATTACTTCTCATAAATTTAGAAAAAGACAAAAGAAAAAAGAAAAACCAATTTTCCTTCCATCTTTCTCTCCCTTCTTTTTTTTCTAATTAGTTACTTTTGTCATTTCTTTCATGGTCAATGTAATATTGCTGCAGACATTACAGTGAATGACCTCGGTATTTCATCAATTGTGTTTTCTTTGTGACTCCCAATTTTGACCTGTTGATACCTTGTAAGATAGTCCCTGTGCTCCCTCGGTTCGGTTCTGTCCAGTTCGGTAACCTTTGATTTCCTTTGGAAGATACCAAACAGCTAAGACATATCCCTGACCTTAAGAGCTGGTCAAATTGTAGAGGGAGACACACACAGACCCAGCTGCCACTAGAGTGAGGCTCGGAGGGGGACTGAGGAACATCCGTAATAGATGGACAGGGAACGACAGAGCTTCTCAGGAGATGAGATCTGAAAACTCTGAAAAGAAGGTGTGTTTGAGCTGAACACTTTTACTATTATCCCCAATAATATATTGTTGTTATTCCTAATTACTTTAGTATAGTTTAATTATTATTGTACCATCACATCTGTTTTTAGGTAATAAAGATACAAGGATAGTAATATTGCATAACCTGCCCCCTAACACCCCCCACCAAATGTTCTAATTTACTGTTTTAAGTGTTGTTCTTTCTAAGTTCAGCTGTTCCCAAACCCAAATCTTTACTATCTTCCAGCAAATTCTTCCTTTGGAGTAAAATAAAACTTATTTGTGATGCTTTATAAGCCCTTTAAAGCAAACATCAATGACATTATGTCAGGCCATTTCTGTAGGAGGTTATTATATTTCAAGGGGACGTAATCTGATCCTTGGCACGTTTCACCCTCCAGAATTATGGCCTGTGTTGTAAAGTGTTGATGCCATGTTTCCAAGCTCAGGACTGGTCCCTCTGCTGAATATGCCGTTTAGGGCATTCTCCAGTACACAAGGACAGATGGTGAGGACTATTACTTTAGACCCTGGACTCCACTCACTTCAGAATGAGATAGAAGGTTTATTACTGATCTTTGTCAGACTACAATTCTGCTGAGTTACAACTTCTTCAGAAGAAAATCTAATGAGGGAAGAAACTAGCACGTACCATATTCTTTTACTGAAAAATGTATAATACTTCCAGTGATACTGGAGATAACATGAAAAATTCAAAATAATTCTGGATAACCTCTGTTACGTGACAATATTTACCCAACATGCACTTAAATGGATCAATCTAAACTACTTATCATACCTGAATACTGAAGAGTTGAAGAGTTAGATTATCTTATGATACACAGACATGATGATTTACTTTTTCTTTCTAATATGCTGTGTCTCAGAGTAGGACCTACAAGCGTTGAAAGTAACGATCTTTTTTGTACACCCGTGTTCACAGCAGCATTCTTCACAAGAGCCAGAAGTTGGAAGCAACCCACCTGTCCATCAATGGATCAACGGGTAAACAAAACATGGTGTGTCCATATAACAGGATGTTATTCAGCCTTAAAATCCTGACACAGGCTACAACATGGATGAACCTTGAGGACATTATGCTACGTGAAATAAGCCAGTCACAAATTCTGTATAATTCCACTTACAAGAGGCACCTAGTGTAGTCAAAGTCATAGAGACAGAAAGTAAATGGTGGCTGCCAGCGACTGGAGGAAGGAGGGAGCGGGAGGTGGCTGTTTAAGGGGCACATTGTTTTGGTTTCGCATGATCAAAAGAGTTCTGTAGATGAATGGCGGTGATGGATGCACGACAGTGAGAAGTGCTTCCTGCCAGCGAACTGTTAAAAATGGTTAAGGTGATAAATTTTGCGTTATGTGTACTTTACCACACTTGAAAATCATTTTAAAACTATTTTTTTAAAAATCGTTTAAAACATAAAGAAAAAAAAGTAAAAATCTACCTAGGGTGCAGGGGTAGATGGAGGTGAGGAGAAATATTTTTTTCCCTCAATTTTAGATTTGGCCTAAAAATGGACATTTCTGCTTCTGCCATAGCTGGGAAGAGATGCCATATCCCTGCCATTTTCCTCTCTGAGTGGTTCTGAACCTCTCTCTAACTCACAAACATAAAACAGCAAGTTCCCCACAGCCCCCTGAAATTCTCCCCATTCACAAAGGATGTCACCTACCCTAACCTGATGGCTGCCTCCCCAGGGACATGGTGAGCTAACCCCCTTCTGTCACAGGTGCTTCCCCGAGACATGCACTGCACTTCCACATGCGCCCATCCAATCATGACTCCAGGATTCCTGAATTGCAGTGAGGAGAGCTGGGAGACAATGGTGAGAAATGACCTACTGTACAATAAAGAACCTCTGTTGGAAGCTGGGGCAAAGGCCAGGGTACTAAGGAAATGACTTACTGCTCCTTCCAATATTGAAAGGATACTTTAACAAATGAAAGAACTGCATAAAAGGAAGACACAGGAAAGCCTGTGCTCAACACTGAAGGCGCTAAGGCACTGCGAAGGCACTGAAGATTTCCTTCTCAAGTTTATTTCATGGTTTACACTTAAACAGTTCTAATCCCAGTGCTCTCTGCATTTCATAATAAGTAGACTCTTGGCTGTTTCAACAGGGGATCATACAATCCACTTTAAAGGCCCCCAAGTGAATTAGTGGAGAGGAGTTAACATGTTCCTAAGCCAGGAAGAGAAAAGAGGTCAATATTGTTGGCTCAAGAATTCAATAATGCATAGAGGTGCTACTTCATCCCAGGGCCCTGCCCACTCGCTTATCTAGCCAGCTCCATCTCTGACCTATTTTCTCTTTACAACTGATGGATTTATGTTGTCTTTTTTTCTTTCTTTCTTTTTCTCCCTCTCTCTCTTTTTTTTTTTTTTTTTTTTGTGGGCTGCATTCTTTCCTTTTAGTTCCTGATTTCCTAATTATTTCTTCTAGCAAGTAGAAGTTTCTTAATTCACTTTCATGTTTCTAAACAGACTAATTATAAATGCAATTTTTGATTCTGTTTCTGTAATATATGGTGACCTGTAGCTCTGAAGTCAGGCTTTCAGTTAACGACTTATACCTTAATAGCTTTATTTTTTTTCTCACAGCCACACAGTTAGTGTTAACTGGAAATATGCTTCCTATAAAGTCTATCTGAAAATAGACTCTCTGAAAATTTCTGTTCCACAATGGCCATAATTTAATTCAGAGATCTGAGGAATGAAGGCCATTTCAAAACACATGAAAGAAAATTGGAGGAGAAAATAAAGGTAAAATCCTAAGGATGGATATTAGTTGATGATGTTATTTAACAAAGCCATTTTGTCCCAGACAGCTTCAGTTCATCCCAGTTAACCAAGTTCAAAAACTCAGTTTTTTGTTTCAACCAAGACTAACAATACCGGACTTTAGCAGAACTACTCCACCACGGAAACCACAGCAGATGTGCTAGAGACAGGGCAGTGCTGAGAGGCCAAAGACCAATGGCCCCCAAATAGCATGTTCTCTGCATGAGGTCATAATCCACCGGGATGTCTGGGAGGATACGGCATGCACACTTACACTTTTTCACTCCTCAGCTCGAAATCATTGTATAAGACCCTTTCTATCATTTCCAGAGCACATTCACTTGGATTATTCTATTTCTTAGTGATGTCTAGCAATTGTTTGAAATGAACACACACACCCCAAACAAAAAACAATGGAGGGTTATCCCACCATGTTCCCATTCTTACCTCTTCCCGAGCATCCCTAAAGGATGAATTTAAAGTTCCTCCTCTCCTAGGAAGGGAAGACTTGGTGGTGTCTTCTTGCTGCCCAAAGAGCTCTTCGATGGTCTTTGTATCAATCTGGTAGTGATGCTGCTGCCTGGCTGCCAAGGTCCAGATGTTGGTTTTGCCACGAACTTGCTCCTCTGGAATGGTTTTCCAAAAAAAGCTTCTCATCCGCTTTTTCTTGCCAAGGTGGCTATAGCCATTCATGTGAGAAGTTGGGGGTAGTCCTGGCGGGGGAGGTGGGACAGGAGGCCCCCCAGGAAGTGGAGGTGGTAGGGGAGGAGGAGGACAAGGAGGAAACCCTTCCCCTGAATATGGACATGGTGGAGGTGGAGGGGGTGGAGGAGGAGGTGGAGGCGATGCTGCAGGCGGTGTTTGCCCGATCATGAATCCAGCTGCTGTGGCGATATCCCCATTTTCTTTATCACTGACCAAGGAGACACAATTCATAACATGCATAGTACTGTTGCCTTCCAAGGAGATAATTTCTTGACCTTGGGGGAGCAGACACAAACATCACACTTGTGTCATACTTTTCCACCCGCTAGTCTGCTGCCAGAAAAAAACGCAACTGTGCTGCATGTCATCTTCCAAACCTACCAAGATAAAACAAGTTTAAAATCAGTACAGGCCAACATTTTCATACGAGCTTTTCCCTCCAGAGGCTAGTGTCAATCCTCCCGTATTAGTGGGATATTAAAATCAATGAGGGACAACACATCCCAAAGTGCATTAAAAGGAACGAATACTTTTCTAAATGTGAATCAAATTTTTTTTTTTTTTTTTTTTTGTCTTTTGTCTTTTGTCTTTTTCCGTGTCCGGCAACGGATCGCAACCCTCAGTGTTGCCCCCGCACCGGACCGGGGACCGGCAACGGGATCGCAACCCTCGGCGCTGCTCCCGCGCCTCGCTCAGCCAGTGAGCGGGAACCGGTCTTTATGTGGGATCCGAACCCTCGGGCGGGAGCACCGCCGCACTTCCCAAGCGGCGCACTATCCAGTGCGCCACCGGGCCAGCCCCGTGAATCAAATTTTACTACCTAGAAATGTTACCAAAGCAGCAGCAATAAATCCAATTTGGAAACCTTCCATTAATCAATAAAGCACATATTTATTGAGAGCCCACTATAGGTTCAGCAAGTATTGCTCACTTTATGAATAAACTAATTGTTCACTAACTGGTTCATTTTCTCTGGACAATGGATACCCAACCCCTAGGGAGACTGCCCAAATTGCTGAAGCATTAGGCATTAGTGACCCTGCCTTTTTCCAGTCGGGACATGTCCCTACCAATCAGTGGGTCAAAAGGCATCTTCCACCTTGTCTGGAATAGGCAGGGCATTTGAAGATGACAAAATAATGGCCTAGTTCACTTCCCTGGAGTTAGGGCCATCAGGTTCCTGCTCTACTTGGAGATGTGGCTTCCCCCCAAATAGAGAAAAGAATGGCAGATGTGAAGGTTAAAGGTTCCAGCTCTAAATCAAGCTTTACTGCTTACAATTTTAGACAGGACATTTTGCCTCACGAGGCTTCAGTTTCCTCGTTTGCAAAATTAAGAGGATACATTAAACGACCTCTGTCACCCCTTCTGAAGCTATCGTCTTGGATTCTAGTTAAGTCACTCTTTGGAAAACATTAGAACTTCTCACCTACCTCTTCTACTCCTTCGGTGATGCTACTAGCAAAAAAGAGATACACACAAGGACACGCTGCCCATATCTCATGTGCCACATGTCCATTCCTTATCAACAGAGTCACTAACTTATTTTGGTAGCTTGTATTTTTATGGAACTGCAAAAGCTTGTTTTGGGTGTTGGGTCGTTACTGACCTGATGTAAAAACAGGTCAAAACAATTATATTTCTTACAGGGAAGTGGGGGTGTGGAGGAAGGGACCCCATGCAGGCTATCCAGTGAGCACCCAGACTAGGTGGGAGTGTGAAAAGGTGACTGTTTCCTCCAAATCACAAAGGGCCATACGTAGGGGCTTTTTACACTGGACTTCTGGGTGTAATTATCCTTCTACAGCATCTTGTCAAAGCCCATACTTACAACAAGTTGGCCAAACACTACTGGATTACAGGAGTAAACTATCTGATGTCACTAATTCAAATACTGTGAATTGTTTTACACAGAACCACATATAAAAGGTAGGATTGCCTTGGGAATAAGAATAGAGATTCTAGAAATAAACTGATGTTTCTTAGAACCCAGTTCTGCTACTTCCTAGATGTGCAACCTGAGCAGAGGTAGGTTATTTATTTAACCTACTTTTCAGAATCTTCACCTACAGTATGAGGAATACCTGTTTCATTGATTTGTATAAGAATAAATGAGTTAATACATGTACAGTCCTTACCAAGATGCCTGGTACATAGTTATTATTAATAACAATAACATACTGGTATCATATGTGCATATGATTTCCCTTTATTTTCACAGGCATTACATTTGCTTTAAAATATGTATTGGGTTTACAGATAAAATGCCAAGTTTTCCCTGGCTGCTAGAAACATACTTTTAATATTTCCATTCTCTGCTATTAAAGTTTGTGGTTTGTGAGATTTGTCTGTTTTCACTGCTCAGTGATTATATGTTAAATTGTCTCTACAAGAACAAATATTTTTATGAAATATTTAAACATTTAAGTTCTGAGGCTTATGTATATATGGGTAGAAAATGGCATTTCCAACTATTAATTGTATAATTTTTCCTACCATTTTAACCACTTTTAAATGGTACAATTTAGTGGCATTAAGTACATACACAATGTTGTGTAGCTATCATCACTGGATAATTTTTAAATAAGTAAAATTGAAAATATTTATCCAAGCCTACTTACAGTTCACTTGAGATGCAACTGGCTTTTAGAAGGAGTTTTCATAATTATCATTAGGGGCATAACTAGGCTGTTTCATAGTTGGCACCCCTAAAGCAAATGACTCATTGTCAATTACAGTTTATAGTTATATTTGAACTCTTCTTTTTTCAAGACTGTACAGGTAATTTTGGCAGTTTATCCTTACATATTTTTAAATAGTTCTGTACATAAAATATCTCATGTATAGAAGAGCTGCTAATCCTCCAGTTCACCTCAATTCCAGATATGCTGACTTGTATATAGACTATTCCTCTTAAGAATGGTGATAAGCTAAAAAAGTCCCCAACCTAGAAAGCAATAGTTCATTCAGTGCTCCTAAGTATATGTACAGATGTGCCATTAGGCCTCACAAAGCAAGTGTAGAGATACTAATAAAGAGAGAGAAAGACTATACACTCAAAGGTTGTGCAACATCACTGTTTTCTAACACCAAGGCCCAAAAGGATGCTAGTCTTTTTGCATATTGTGCTTTGCACAGAGGGAAGTACCATATAAAACTTGTCAAAGTAAAAAGTGACACGTTGGCTACTTATTAGCATGATTTTAACCACTGCTCCATTTTGAGAAAGAATGTTATTTAAAAAGTTAAAGAAACAAAAGACAGTGTACAACATTGTCCCTAGTATGTTGTCTGGTTAATTTTTCCCTCCCAAGAGCTTCTAATGAATCAGTTCACCAGCAATGATTAGCTAAGATGCTAATGCTTTTACTACCTGTACTTCAATAGGGCTTCCCCCTGGGCCAGGATTTCCACTGTCAAGGAAATGGTAGGAAAAGCAGAGTGCAGACAGAATTCTAACCCTTTCCACAGTCACATGAGATATTAAAATAGAGGATACACAAAGAACATTCAATTTACTATAGTACTGTCCACAGTAAAGATGCAAACGCACACTCTCCAGGTATGCTAGGAGAATGCAGGTGATGTCGCAGCCCTAACAGATGACACTCGCTGCCTGTTTCTCACAGCAGGCAACTGCCAGCAGGGACAATGGGATTAGCCCCTGCTTTGTCTGGAAAATGTTAAGTGTCCCATCAATCTCCCCAGGGCAGACAGACACAGGCCTGTATTTAACATCTCACCTACAAGCTGGGCACCCCAGCAGCAGGGAGGACAGCTGCTAAGATGACAAATGCCCAGCCCTGAGTGAAATGTCGAGCTGTCGTGGTTGGGCTCTGAAGATCAGAACTTCTCTTCAAGTCCCCTGGAAGTCAGTTTAGAGTTCAGGGCTTTCCTGAAAGAGGGTCACTGGGAACTTGTTGCACAGTTGGTCACTCACCCCCTTGGTCAACAACAATCAAAAGTAATATGAAGGAAAATGCACCAGAAAACCTTTTCCCTTGACTCCTGACATGTGTCACAGAGAGGTGAGGGCTCTGAGTGCTGGCCCACACACTTATGACGAACGGGGGCAGAGTAAGCCAGGTATGGAGAGAAGAGGCAGAGGAACACACAGCCCTATTTTATTCTGGGGAGAAGAAAGGGTGGGGAAAGTACAGGCAATTCTAAAAGACGGAATTTTTGCTCTCACTCCACTCACTCGTTGGGAATAGGCTCCTCCACCTCCACCTGCCTTTCAAAACCCTCCTTGATTATTAAACACAGAATATCTATCAGGACAACCCCGCAGTCCGGCCAGAGCTGAGGCACCCAGCTCTTCACCTTGGCACTCCAGCCAGCAGCGAAAGATTCCAAGACAACGCGTTTCCAGTCAACGTGTTTAATCTGTCGCTCGACATAAACATTCACAGATGCGAGAACAACACCCCAGCCCGAGAGCAGACGAAGAACGCCTGGTTTTGAATGTACATTTTCAGTTTCTCTCCCTGTTCCAAAACCAAGACAGAAAAAGCACGCAAGTGCCAAAGGATGCTCTAGGGAGAGGGAAGGACGCGCTGGCGACTCATGCCAGGGGGACAACTGCGGGTCAGTAGAGGGGGTCACAGACGCCAAACATCAGCGGTAGTCTCTGTGCAAACAGATGTTGGAAGCCACTGGGCCCTAAAGAAATTCGGCGTGGGGGGCACCCGGGGCACAAATCTTTCCCGTTGGTTTGGACGCACAGCAGTCTCCTAGATTTTTGCGTTGGAGGGTGGTCCACCGCCTCCTTCCGTCCCCAACCCCGCAGCCCGCCCAAGCCACTCACCCGAACGCCTCCGGCTCGGCCGCCTCCCGCCGCGAGTCCCCGC
>NW_007728028.1:84189-85424 GCF_000696425.1 Galeopterus variegatus | reverse complement strand
CCGGAGGGAGGCCCCGGCCGGCCGAGCGGGGCAGCCGGGCCAGGGAGCCGCCTCCGGGGAAGGACTCGGTCTGCCGCCTCCCGGGGGCGCGAGCGTCCCCCTCCTCCTGCAGAAGCGACTGGAGCGGCCGCCGAGCCCATCCCCGAGGCCCTCCGGTCGGGGCGGGCCAAGGGTCGTTCGGACCCGCCCCTCGCCCCGAGCGGCCGCGGATTGAGAGTCCGCGACCCGCAGATCCCGGTGCCCGCCCTGCTGCGGGGGTCGCTGCACAAAGCTCCCAGAAGTTGGGCGGTCGGGGGAGGACAAACCAGGAGAGGTGTCTGTGTGCTTGAAGCCGAAGGGGGGTCTTCCGGTTCGGGACACCGGGTCTGCTGCGGCCGCCAGGGCTCCGCTCCCTCCTCGAACCCCCGCGGCGACACCTCCCCACGTCCCCAGCCCGGGGCGCGGGCGCAGGGTGGAAAGCCTCACGGCCGCACTGCGGCTTGGCCAAAGAGAGCAGGGAAGAGCCGGCGAGAAAGACCGAGGGGATCCTGGCGTTTGAAACGGGGGTCGTTGGGTTACACGGGGAGCCCCCTGTCCAAGAGCTGGGGCTACTGCGGTGTCTGAAGGGTGACCCGCCAGCCCACCCGCCTCTTCCCCACACTTCTGTGAGCGCGGGGCGCAACTTCCAAGTGAAATTCGCATGGCCGGAGCAAGTGTGCCAGAGCACAGCCGCCTGGTCCCCCTAACCCCGCACCCACTGTCACAGGGGCACGTCCTGGCTCCGGGCTGGCGAGGGAGCCGGGCGCGGCGCCCCAGCCGTGCGTTCTGTGCTGGGCCCCCGAGCCCCGCGACGGGCCGGGGTCAACTGGGGCAGTTGATCTAACCGTCTCAGCTAAGGCGAAATCAGCCGACCCAGGTCCAACCCGCAGGAAGCCCGCGGCGGAGCACGTTCTCCGGACGCGGGTCCGGACCGGCGCGTCTTCGCCTCGAGGGACCGATCACTGCCCTCTGCGGCCGGGTAGGGGCGGCCGCCAAAGTCACCCTGGTGGGTGTGGAGGGAGCTCGAATCTCCTCCCCAGCCTTCCCAGTGAGCTTCGAAGGCAGCCGAGACCAGGCACCCATCGGTCGCTCTTCCCGGCGCCGCAGTCCGGATCCTGGTGGACACCCCGCACCCCGGCCCTCCCGAGCGCGGGGACTCCGGTGCCCGGTGCCCCTCACCTTCTCCCGTGGCCGGCGCTCCCGGCTCCCGCCGCGCA
>NW_007728028.1:26373-84179 GCF_000696425.1 Galeopterus variegatus | reverse complement strand
TAACAATGCTGCGGACGAGGCTGCTCCCCGCGCCTGCCGCAAAGGCAGCACGCCCTTTCCTGCTCCGCCCCCTCCCACCCTCCGAGCGCAACCGTCGCCGCCGCCGCCGCGCTCTCTCTCACCTGCGCGGGGCCCGGAGGGCCCGGACGCCAACGCGGGGCGCGCTGCTCCCCGCACCCGAAGGCTGGCGTGGAGCCAGGAGAGTAGGGGCGGCGGGAGACGGAGAGCGCTGCGCCGCGAAGAAGAGCCAGGTGTCCCCGGGAATGAGCCAGGGGAGGCGCCAAGCTGGCTTCGGGACCGACAAGTGTCTTCCACAAAGGAGCCTCTGCGGCAGCCCCCCGGACACCCTCCTCCCGTGCGCACAGCGCGCACAGCCCGCACACACACGTGCGCGCACGCAGTCTGCACACACCCCTGCCCCACGGCTGTTTCTCCCGAGTGCACGCACTCTGCACACACATCCCCCTGCCCCACGCCTGTTTCTCCCGAGAGCACGCACTCTGCACACACACCCTTCCCCACGCTGTTTCCCCGGAGAGCACGCACTCTGCACACACACCCTTCCCCACGCTGTTTCCCCGGAGAGCACGCACTCTGCACACACACCCTTCCCCACGCTGTTTCCCCGGAGAGCACGCACTCTGCACACACACCCTTCCCCACGCTGTTTCCCCGGAGAGCACGCACTCTGCACACACACCCTTCCCCACGCTGTTTCCCCGGAGAGCACGCACTCTGCACACACACCCTTCCCCACGCTGTTTCCCCGGAGAGCACGCACTCTGCACACACACCCTTCCCCACGCTGTTTCCCCGGAGAGCACGCACTCTGCACACACACCCTTCCCCACGCTGTTTCCCCGGAGAGCACGCACTCTGCACACACACCCTTCCCCACGCTGTTTCCCCGGAGAGCACGCACTCTGCACACACACCCTTCCCCACGCTGTTTCCCCGGAGAGCACGCACTCTGCACACACACCCTTCCCCACGCTGTTTCCCCGGAGAGCACGCACTCTGCACACACACCCTTCCCCACGCTGTTTCCCCGGAGAGCACGCACTCTGCACACACACCCTTCCCCACGCCTGTTTCTCCCGAGAGCACGCACTCTGCACACACCCCCTGCCCCACGCCTGTTTCTCCCGAGAGCACTAGGCAGCGTTCGTAGGACTGTCCCAGCCCCTGTGGCCGAAACGTGGCCGAGCCGGAGCTTACCAAAGCTTAGCTCCTCCCTGGGGCCTGCCGACCTCTAAGTTTTTTTTTTTTTTTTTTTTTTTTTTTTTAATCTCAATGATGATGATAACAGGAACCTTTCAGTTATATTAAAGCGAAAAAAGAAAAAAGAAACGTCCATTCCAGGCCGGATCGACCGAACGGACGCTGTCTGGGGAAGGCACACTCCTCACGGAAGGAAACACGGCAGTCAGTTTAATCGCATCTTTTTTCAAATTGCCTCGTGACGTCAGGCAGTGAGAAGCCAGTCGATAGTCCAGGAAAACTTATCCCGGGCAAACCGGCTGATCGAAAGTCAGCTGCAGGAGTCGGGAGGCGCCCTCTGCGGGGGTGAAGTCATCGCTACCGCCAGATAAGCGACCAGGGCTTTTCCAGCCTCTGGGGCCTGATAACTTCCCTCTCCTCCACCCCGGGCCTCTGTCTCTGAACTCCCAGGACAGAATTCCTGAACTCCATCTGCGAGCCTTGGATAAAAAAAGAGAAACTATTAATGTAAACAAAACAACCAACAAACCAAAACCAACACCTGTACCTACTAACAGCCCAGCTCTTGGCCATTGATCAGGTTTTCACTCACCATACTAAGACCGCAGGAAATCTCAAGGAGTAAGAAAATGTAGTAAAAGAGAAAGTCCTATGCTCAGGGAGCTAATTAATATTAATCCCGAAGCAATATTGACGACACAGGCAAAAGGTAAATCACAGCCTATCAAAAGTAAGGAGCAGAAAGGCATCCACCCTGTCCTTTTCTTTTACTGTCAACCTTGTGACATGGAGAGTCCACACCCTTGCACACTTGCCACCCCTCAAGTCTGATGCCTGTGGGCTTCTCCCACGACTGTACTGAACATGCACTTTAAAGTCAGGCACTTTCTGAGAGGTCAAGTCTGGCGACCCGTCCTTAGCCCCTCACCCCCTTTGATCTCCCTACAGCATCCTGGCCTGCAGGCCTTCTCTCTGCTTCTCTGGCCTTCTCTGCTGACCCTTCCTTTCCTTTGAGGACAGTCACAAAGTTCTTAACATCTCTTGATCTCCTGTTATCCCATGGGTATTGCCTTCTAACTTCAACCTGGACACGTCCGGATTTTATGGGGCCTGAAGCTTGTATAACTTGCAAGGGAGATTTTTAAAGAAAAACCATAAAAACTTACAAACACAACACTAGGTACGTATCTTTGGAAGGGTTCAGGGAAGATGAAAGTGTTCAGTGGAAACCTGAGCTTCGAGGTAAATCCATTCCTCGTTTCACCTCTATGTCAGGGACTCTTGAATCCATATGGTCCTTGTAATATCTCACGTCCAAATTCAGTATCCAAAAGTCAACATATCTTTCTCTCTTAAATGAAGCAGAGCATGACTCTAAAAATAGTTTGTATTTTGATGGGTTGGATAGAAGGCTGCAAACCTAGAAGACAATTTATTCTTCATCTATTAACATGCTGATTGTGAAACACCCCTCATCTCATTAAGTTCGCTAGCAAGATAAGATCTTCCATCCATCTGTATCCCCAAAATGTGCCAACCAGCCCTCAAGAAAGGCTGGAAAGACTCCTGAAGCAAGTGTGCCCAAAGTCAGCCCAGCCACTGGAATGGGGGTGGCTGCTGCTGCTACTGCTGGGCTCTGGAGCAGTGAGCACTGTGGCCAAGCCTCACTTTTCCGACTAAGCCAAACTGTTCAGAGAGTGTGTCAGCAACTAAGTGTGACCCAGGCCCCCTAGCCAAGTCCTACAGGACAACTTGTCTGTCTTCCTGACTCCATGTGCAGCTTGCTCTTCCCTTTTCCCAATTCATTTTCTTTCTTCTTGCTTCCAAATTCTCAGCCCCGAGAGGCTTTCAGTTTCTCCTACATCGAGTATTTGAATCTGTCATTAGGAACCACTAAACAAAGCCTTCAAACCAAAATGAATAACATTTTGGGGTCCATTCTAAAGAATATCCTACAGTTCTAAAACAGACTTAGCTGCTTAAGGAATAAATCTAATGTGTGAGCTGACTTCATTGGCCCTCTAGGGAACCGCGCTGGACACACTGAAACGAGTCTCCTCTGGCACAGGACTGAGCATCAAACGGATTTTAAATCTCTCTCTCTCCCCTCCCTCCCTTTCTCTCATTCTGTTGTACAGACTGAGATTTACTTTACTTAATCTTTCATCTTTATTTATATCTGATGAGATCAGTTGTTCAGTATTTAGATTATAGGCTGTGTCTTTCCCTCTTAAAATTGGAAACTGCAGAAAAAAACAAACTCTGCCAACTCTATAGTTAAACAGACTGGCAGACAAATGCAAAAACTCACCAACCATCCTAGTAACAGCCAGTTCTAAGAGAAGCTGCTAGACCTTGTTTTCTTCAAATGGTGGAAAGTGTAAAATAATAAAATCATGAGAATTGATACTGTCACTATGAATGCAAATTTGTACCAAATACCTTATTGGCAAAATGAAAACACTGTATTACCGTAATTTTCCGAACAACTTTTGAACTGACAAAATGTTATTTTATTTTTGCAGGCTAAGAAATTTAAATGGTAAGCCACCTTTAAATATAGTAAGTAATGACTAGGCTCTGATCATTAAGAGGGAGAAACTTTTTTTTTCTGGATGCTAACTAGTAATTTCTGACAGTTTTAAATAGAAAATGCTTTTCACACGTGTTTTTAATATCCATGGTAGCATCAATGGCATTTCCCTCGCTGAAGTAAACACAGGTACTTTGTCAATAACAGTGCCTGATTTGTTTGAGGGTGGGAGAGATTAAAGATGACCCTTACCCAACGTATAGGAATGAGGTAATAAGATACCTGATGACCATTGTCCCCACCTGTCTACATTTCCTTCGAGCAAATTGTCTATTTTCTCCCATTTAAGAGTGTGTCTGTGCGTGCGTGTGTGTGTGTGTGTGTGTGTGTGTGTGTGTGTGTGTGTGTTGGAAGCTGGTGGTGGAAAATGAGACTAAGGAAAGAGAAATACTGTACATACCACTGAATTTTTACCCAGAAAACCTTCAGTTAGGCCTCATTTTAGCTTACAATTGATTTAGTGCTTAGAAAACTGGTTGGTGTTAGCTACAAATGTACCGTCTGCCTATGATAACATTCAAACTTTGAGGGGAAAATAGCTTTAAACTATAACATGAAAGCATATCACTTCTTTCCATTACCTATCATCAAAAGCAAATGTGTTAGTCTCAATAAGAAGAACTAAGTTGAAGAGTATGTCAGATGCCAGCTTCTTTTGCTACTGTTTAACTGTTTTCAAATTGTTTATCCTTCTAAGAAGTTAGAAGAGCAAACAGTAATTTGAGACCATAACACACACAGTATAAGCAGTCCCCAAACAAACCCAATGGATCAACAATATTGATGTGTGTGTGTTTCCCTGGGGAAATACCATGTGCACATTCCGTGCAAGACTTTGTAGGACATATAATGGGGGAGTGAAAGGACATGTTGGTGACTTAGCAATTTGTAAAGCCTTTTTTGTTCTCTTTGGAAATTGACTGTGTACTTAGTTTAGTGGACCAGCCATGGACAATCCTTTTGCACTCAGCTTCTATTTTTAATAAGAATGTAAACACTTTGGGTATGATAGCTAATAACAAACTGGCCCATAGCAATCAGAATCCTAATATTTCTCAAGCAGATTCATAGAAATAATTAAAATGGATCATTTTTGGAGAAAGTAAAGGGGGTAAGCTTTTTATTGTAAATGCTATTATTCAAGTTTTGACAAGCTTTGGACACAAAGGATCCCTATCAAACACTCAGCATCACAATTAGCTCACATTTACATCCCTTTGTGGGCCTGACCAGGCTGAAATTGGAGGGGGGTCTGTTAGGGTAAAGCCTAGGACTTGTTTCATCTTCACTTATAACTTGCTGGCCACCTACTGAAAAAAGATGGTCCTGTATTTAATCTAACTCAGAGAAGTACGTATTAAATGTTCAACCATTCGTATTTTAAGTGGATGAAAAAATTTCCCTTACATTTCTAGATCCCTTTTATCTAGTGCTTTTGTTCATACGATCAACATTTTGTCAGACATCAAATTGTGTATTAAATAATAAAATAGAGTAATGTTTATCTGTACAATGTATTTTATTGGTGGCTATTTCTCAGGACCAGGCTAGAGAAAAGAGCAAATAATTTTGCATTTAATTTTTCTTGAAATGTTATTGGTTTCTTAAAATGTTGTTGGTTTTCTAAGTAAAACCCTATCCTTCCCACCCACCCCACTCCTTTGTTGAAGGCACAGGTAAACAAATTTCTGAATTTTGGGGTTTTGGATTGTGCCCTGCTTCCTGTGGGGTGATTGATGGGCAGGGTCACTGCAGGTGTCTGCTTCACACGGCAGGGGGTGAAGGAGGAGATGCAAGACTACCACATAAGTAAACCCAGGACATTTAATTTACACTGTAAAATGGAATTATTTTTATGCTAGAAACAGCTTTACACACACAAACACACACACAAAGATGCAATTTGTCTTCCCAGGAGAATTGAAAACCCTCTCACTGTGGATTCTTTCTTATTTTCCCCAAATTTGGGGTCAAAAAGACACATTACATTTGTAATTTTAAAAAGACTTATAAATAAGGGAAAGCAGAGAAAACACTGGACGTTCACACGTCTTCATGCGTCACCCCACGCTTCCTATTACGAAGATCTGAACACATTTTTTAGCTATGCATTCTTTGCAAGCAAATATTCTCCATAATTTATCTCACTCAGTAAGAAGACTAATTTCCAAGGGTGGCTACTTGCCTGCTGGGCATAATCAGGTTAAACCTTGTCTACTAGAGGGGAAGGCAGAGAAATGAATTCTACCCCAGCAATTTCACTGCACGGGAGCTCATAGAAAAGGGTTGGGGGTGGCCCTTGTGATCCCTGTGCCCATGGTACAGAGTCTACAGAATTCACTTGATGGCTCAAAAAGCCCTTTGTCATGAGTGGCAGGCTGGGTAGAGGCATCGTAAAGAAATCAGAGGGGCTAATTCAGTAGGCTGGAGCAGGGACGGGGAATAGAGGGAGAGAGGGGGCCATAGAATTTATGACTCATTCCCAAATTTTCATCAGCATCCAGATTTTTTTTAAAAAGTCACATGCCATTCTACCTTAAGCCAAAGCTCTGAGATAACCAATGAAGACATATTTTGCATGTTTCTGTCTTCTCTGTTACAATAAGCCAATTTTTTCTTCATTAGGCTACAAAAATTGGTACTGCAACAAAGGACTTACCTACCAGAATTGTTTTCAAATTCCAGAAAGCCATTTTTGTAGATTCTAAGGCTCCCCTGGGTGATTTGGAAACACCCATGCATCCGGTCCTTGTGTGCTTGTAGTTTTAATTTACACACCTCAACAGCTAGGTAACTAGTTATTTCTTTCCTTGTCAAAAATGGTAGCACTTGGGCTGACCTCCAAATCAAAACTAACGTCATATATTAAACTGCTAAATCTCCTAAGCAACAACTCTCCCTGATGACCAGAAGCTTCAGACGAATACTGCTACTCCAACTGCCCAAATACGTTTTAGTGCCACTAGGTAAAAAGGAATTAAGCATTCTATGTTAAACTGACTGGTAGGGGGAAAACAACAACAACAACAACAAACTGCTAAGATTCAAAGCCTGCAAAGAAATAATAGTGTACTAAATTTAAGATTTCATTTATGTGAGGTTTAGTTTGACAACTTGGATAGGACCATCCTCACTGACCAAACTGCTGTGGTAGTATGGTAAAATGCCCCTTCCCCAACCCACACGCATGCACAGAATCAAGACATTCCAATCTGGAGCCAAAGGCTGGCTGCTTCCATACTCAACCACTAAGAGTATGTTCTCCGTACTGGTCCCTCCTTTCCCCACACCATTCATTCCTATGATTTGTGTAGACTCTCTCCCTATTAAACTAAAAAGTTGGAGGGCAAGGCTGCCTTATTCATCTTCATATCTCAGTAATATTTACCTCCAAGGCTCTAACAGTGGTTGGTAGCCAATGTGTCTGCCATCTAAACTTGTGATCCTCCAATGGGCCTCCAGTCATTAAAGGAGACAAGCCCCAGTCATGCTGATCATTATCATCATTACTGAAAATACTGAGCGCCTTTTATATACAAGGCAGAGGGAAGGTTACAAAAATGTTCAAAATGGCTCTTGGCTTCTATGGTCCAGAAGGGAATCCACCAAATTTAAGCTCTTTGAAGGCTGAACCTCTTAAAAGTGATAGTAGAATCATGTGATGAAAGTCAACACAGGTAAGCTGACCAGTCACTCGGCAAATACTCATGACTGTTTAAACTTACGTATTTTTTAAAACTCACCTGATAGTACCAGTGAGTTAAGATAAAAGAGTATCTGAAGAGAACAGCCAGCTATCATAATATTTTATGGTGAACCTAAGACATTTAGACTTGTATAAGCCAGTCAAGTAAAGTATTTCAGAAGACATGTGCTGATGCTCAACCCAAAGCAATTCAGTCCAGAGTTGGAATGAAAAACAACTCCAGCTATGACATGGTTTTTGAAAAACAGTGACGGGAACTGAGTCTTTTCTTCTGAAATTTGATAAAGTGGGATCAGGCAAAGAGGATTGAGAATTGAAGCTTGCAGTTCAGATCCTCCATTTCTTTTTGGGCTACACTGAAGAGATGGGGATTCCTGATTTTAAATGAGGAGAGACTAAGTACGGCCTAGTAAGACAATTGCCTGGTTCTGTCACTGCTTGGGCTAAACTGTTTCCATAAACTAGGCATATTAGTCTGTTTCTGTTGCTTATAACATAAATACCCCAAACTGGGTGACTTATAAAGAAAACAAAATTTATTGCTTACAGTTACAGGCTGGGAAGTCCAAAGTCCAGGGAGCACATTTGATGAAGGCCTTGTCACTGTCGACAGTGACCCAGATGTCTCACATGGCAGAAAATGGCAGAGCAGAGAGAGACTAACCTCCTCATGTGCTCTCCTCTTAAAGCCCTCAGAACCATGTCAATTGCCACCATTTTTAATCCATTCACTATGGCATGGTCCTACAATCAACTCATCTCCCCAAGGCATCACTTTTCAATTATCATAATAGGATTTCCCAATCTCCCAGCAGTCACAGTGGGAGCCAAGTTTCTAATACATAAAACTTGGGGGACACAATTCAAGTGTCAATGAGTTTGGGGGAGACATTCAATCCACTACGGTAGGTAATCAAGATTCAAAGAGGCTGCTGTAAGGGAAAATGATATAATAATAAAAAGTCAACAGACTAGAAATTAACCATGAAATTTTCCTTAATTAATTGCGTGGTCCCAGCTCACTACTAGTGAACAGGAATTCACATTAAAAACGACCCAAAAAGACTAAACAGGCACAGTTCTTTCTAGAATAAATCAAGGTTAGTGTTGAGGTCACGGGCAAGGAAGTCTGGAGTGGCTTGGACTGAAGCTACTTGTGTTCTGGGGAAAAAAGACGTGTTTTCACTGCTCTAGTCATGAGCACAAATAGTGACTCCAAAAGCCCGAAAACTTGAAGACAGCACAACACCCTCTTATTATGTCACTGCATTTTTTTTTAAAGGACAAAGGGGAAAGTTAGGACCAGAGCCTGCTATAAAGCTTTAATACTTTCCTTTCCCTTGTGAGTTTAGCCAAGGTCTCTGTATTAGTCCATTTCTGTTGCTTATAACAAAATATCTGGAACTGGGTAATTTGTAAGAAAACGAATTTATTGCTTACTGTTTCAGAGGCCAGGAAGTCCAAAATCCAGGCAGCGCATCTGGTGGAGGTCATTTTTGGTGGTGGCTTTACAGCAATGCGGGGGTTTCACATGGCTGAAAATGGAGGAGGAGAGGGCCGGCCTGGTGGCGCACTGGAGAGTGCACCACTTGGGAGCATGGCGGCGCTCCCGCCGAGGATTCAGATCCCATGTGGAGACCAGTTCCCGCTCACTGGATGAGCGCGGTGCGGGCACAACACCAAGGGTTGCGATCCCGTTGCCGGTCCCCAGTAGGGCGCGACACCGAGGGTTGCGATCCCGTTACTGGTCAGTAAAAAAAGACAAAAAGGAAAAAAAAAAAAAGAAAAGAAAAAGGAGGAGAGAGAGAGACACTCACATGCTCTCCTTTTAATGCCCTCAGAAACACGCCCCTGACCACCATTATTAATCCATTCACTACGACATGGTCCTACAATCAAACCACCTTTTCAAGGCCCCACCTTCCAATTATCATAATAGGATTTCCCACCCTCTTAACACTGTCACAGTGGAGGCCAAGTTTCTAACACCTGGAACTTTGGGGGACACAAATTAAGCTTCGATGAGTTTGGGGGGACCTAAAATTCACAGCAGAGTCTCCTATATAAAAAAAAAAATTTTTTTTGGTATTATAACTTAATTTGCAATTTCTAACTAGTTTCTCTTATGGCTGATTTAATTTGAGGTAAATGCTAACTAAGCTTCACAAAGAAAATATGGTGAGCCTCTTCAGAGAAAATTTTGAGAAAATAAAGACAGATTATTTTTTAAAAGACTATAACCCAGGATGGCTAAGTGATGGATTAAAAGTCTGTCCTTAGGTGGCCAATTCTAGTTCAAGAAGAAATTGTTGGTACTCACTTCGGAAATCATTTGAACCTCTTCAGGGTATGAGTGGAATGAGGAGATGAAAGTCAACACAGGTAAGCTGACCAGTCCAGTCATTCAGCAAATACTCATGACCATTTAAACTAACATATCAAAAAAGAAAAAAACAACAACTCACTTGATAGTACCAGCGGTTACATAGTAACCATTGCCATGGTTAAAACTCAAGTCTCAAAACATTGTCTAGGCTTTTTGCTTTTATTATTGGTATAAACTATTCATAAAATTTTCATCCATGGTATTATCCTTGGTCTTATCTGAGACAAGAGTGGGGGAATAGGAGAGAGAATTTGAGAACAATTATTAATGGGGGGGGGGGGAGTAAAGAGTTAAGCTATTTTATTTTTTGGCAGCTAGCCAGTACAGGGATCCAAACCCATGACCTTGGTGTTATAAGAGCTGTGCTCTAAACAACTGAGTTAACTGGCCAGCACTTATTTTAATTATTCATGAAGTTTGAATTAGGAAAAACTTGGACAATTCATAAAATATCTTCTTAGATGGGAAATAACCACTCTTAAAAATTACCAATGTACAATTTATTTTAAGCAGTCTTCCATTGTTATAGTAAATGAAGCTACAAGCAGCTAAATTTTAAGAAATCTAAAATAATACAAAATAGTAGTAATAATGCTAATTTATGAGAAGAGGGCAAAACATTAAGACAGAAGAGACTATCCTATCAAGCTAAAATAATATTAATGTTTTATTTTTTGACTTAACTTCCCTTGTACTTTTAAGTAGCTATTTAGGAAGCATCAACTTAGAAGTGAGCTGAGAAGAAAAATGAGAGAAAAAAACCTACTTTAGTGAATGCACGTTTTCCTACATGGGATCTTTTCTCCAACCGGTCTCATATCCTAAACTATTTCTGCTTCTTCACTTGTGCTGTGTCTGTAATCTTTACTGACAAACAGAAAACCCAACTTTACACTTACTTGAATTTGTGTCTCCAAATACAAATCAATTTCTTTCACATGATAGAGGAAGGATTCTGGTATCTACAGGAGTAGAGCAAGTGATTTAATTGGCAATACCAAAAAAAGCTCCTGATTGCCATCCTGGGGAAAAAGGGAAGATTTCACAGGATCTTACCACCTTTCTGGACCAAATAGCCTTTTTTAAAAATTAAATTTGTGTTATGAAAATTTTTAAAAAGCTTAAAGACTAGTACTATGAAACCCCACCTATCCACCCACCTATTTCAATAATCGCTAGCATTTTGCAACACTTACTTTAAGACATTTTCCTTTTTCTCTCTCCCTTTCAGCTTTCTCTCCACATATGTATGTATGAATGTATTATTTCTGAGCGATTTAAAAGTAAATTGCAGGGGCTGGCCCGGTGGCGCACTGCTACAGTGCGCCGCTTGAGAGCGCGGTGGCGCTCCCGCCGAGGGTTCGGATCCCACATACAGACCGGTTCCCGCTCACTGGCTGAGCGAGGTGCGGGCGCAACACCGAGGGTTATGATCCCGTTGCCGGTCCCGGCCTGGTATGGGCGCGACACTGAGGGTTGCGATCCGTTGCCGGACACGAAAAAAGACAAAAAAAAAAAGGAAAAAAATAAATAAATAAAAAATAAAAGTAAATTGCAGACATCATGTCACTTTGCCTTTAAATACTTTAGGCATGCATCTCCTAATAAAGCTATTCCCATACATTAATTACAATATAATATCATACCTAAAAAAATCAACAAAAAGTCCTTAATAGCATCAAATATACTCTCAAATTATTCAGTTGTTTCCCAAATGTTTTATATAGCTGATTTTTTGATTTATGACTTTAAGTGTTTAATTTTATAACAGTATTTCTAAAATTTTTTTTCTTTCTTTTGCTATTGATGTTTTGAAGAGACCAACTATCTTGTAGAATGCCTCAGATTCTGGATTTTTCCAGTTGATTCCTCATGGTGTCATTTAACTTGTTCCTTAATCCACGGTATCTTCTGTGCACTGGGATTTAAGGCAAAGGCCTGGTTAGATTCAGGTTAGATAATTCCAGTAGGAATATCTCATAAGTGATGTACGATTAATACTGCATTATATCTGAGGCACATAATCACCAGGTTACTAGTAGTGATGCTAAATTTGACCACCTGAGTTAGATGGTAAGCACAAATCTCTCATGATAGTTTTTCTCATTTGAAATTGAGCAATATATAGAGCAAAACTTTGGTATTATGGAAATATCCTGTTTCCTTCAATCTTTTACCTAATGAATTTAGCATCTATTGGTAATCTCTGTGTGAATCAATTATTTTAGTGGGGGCTGCAAAATGGTGATTTTTCTAATTCTGCCATTCTTTCTACATTTTAAAACTGGCCATTCTTCTGTAAACATTCTAGTATCTTAGGTAACACCCTGACATTAATTTAAAATAAGTTGTATGTGTATTGCCTCTTTTGTAACTCAAGCAAAAGAAATAGCACTGCGACCACTGAATACGTTTCTGTATTTGAATTTTGGATCAAAAACTGAACACGTTTTATATATGGCTCCTTTGAACTAGGAACTATGAGAGGAGTAGGGGATACAGGGTGAATAAAACAGCATACACTGTGCCTTTCTAAAGAGCTTAGCATCTATCCATAACAAACATATATTCCTCAAAGGAAAGATTTACAATTATTTGCCTCAAACTTTAGGTAGTTTTTCATAAAAAGCTTCCTAATGTAGAATCAGAAATCATTTAGGGGGAGAATAAAAGTAGCATGTATAAATAATTTGTGTTGAGTACTTTCTTTTTTCTAAAAACTTCATAATTTTAAAACTTTTCAGGAAGGCCAATAGGATTAAATTTACCTTCCCTCTCCCTACTCCGTAATGCCCTCCATCAATTTGAAAATAAAATGTTTTTTACAGTGAGTTTGCTTTTTCTTTAGTAGAACTTCAGTAATCAAAGCTCCAAGATACAAGGAAGACTTATATGGTTTGCATTTTTCTTCCTTTGTGCCCCATGCCAGCTAGGTGTACACTTCACCCGTTATTTACATGAACACATACACCTGTTCCTAAAGCAAAGCAATAAAATGTACAAAGTCTATGTCATGGGAAGTTACTTTTAAGATCAACAAAATGGTATCTTGTTCCTCTTACATCTTCCTTATAAATCAGCAATTCACGGTGAACTACAGTTGCAGCAAGCTCACAATCTTTGACAGAGTGTGCTGATGGCAAGGCTTCGTTTGCCCCCCACTCTCACCCCAAGAAACAAACAGCAGTTTTGGTTTTTGTGGAAATTTCATTTTTAAAAAAATGTCCTTGAAATTTCTAGCTCTGATAGCATATTAATCAATTCACTGAACAGAACAGAGTTGTGGTCTCAGACTGGGTCTAATTTCCCATCCTCATATTTGATATGTTTCCTTTTTCCATATCAAAGTTAACACCAGAAAACTAAAATAGTTCTCACTTAACATACATGAACTACTAAGAGTCAACTTTTATTTCACAAAAACAAAGCTGAACTTCATAGTTTCCTGCACATTAGGAGGACCACTTGGCAGTTTATTATAAAGGCCCATTTATGCCAGGAAACCTGTTGAGCAGGAAACCTTCAAGTGGGAACACAGGGCAGAATTTAATAAAAGTCCTCAAAAGAGGAAAGCTGTTTGCATTGTCATTCTATTTTATTTATTTATTTATTTTCCTTTTTGTCTTTTTTTACTGACCGGTAACGGAATCGCAACCCTCGGTGTCGCGCCCGTACCGGGGACTGGCAACAGGATCGCAACCCTCGGTGTTGCGCCCGCACCTCGCTCAGCCAGTGAGCGGGAACCGGTCTCCACATGGGATCCGAACCCTCGGTGGGAGCGCCGCCACGCTCCCAAGCAGCGCACTCTCCAGTGCGCCACCGGGCCAACCCTTTTTTTTTTTTTTTGTCATTCTATTTTAGTAGTTCTTGCTATATTGTAAAAATAGTAAAGGAATTGTGGCCTTGGAAATGCTTTAAACTAACAAAATATAACTGGCCTTTTGATCAGGAAATAGCCTACTCGCAACTGGATAGTCTTAGCCAACATAAAACTTTGTAATCTGAAAGGGAAATCAGATTTTTTTAATGCCTAAATTTGGTTAGATCCTGATGAAGGATCTCACGTGGCCTTAATTCTCCCAGGCAACCAAAAGTTTCAAAGAAAGAACTACTGGCAAGATATTCAGGATTACTACAAACTATGGGTAGTTAAGTAGTACTTCACAAAAACTAGCACAAATTATACACAGATGTTGCACTGAACTAGCAACTTAGACAATCTGCTTTTATTTTCACACCTAAGGTCAACTCCAATGAAAACTAAAGGAGACTGGGCACATTTTCAGGTAGATATATTATTCTTCTAATTAACTGCCCCCAAAACTAAAGATAAAGAAATTTATCTGGGCCGGCCCGGTGGTGCACTGCTACAGTGCGCCGCTTGAGAGCGTGGCGGTGCTCCTGCCCAGGGTTCGGATCCCACATACAGACTGGTTCCCGCTCACTGGCTGAGCGAGGTGCGGGTGCAACACCGAGGGTTGTGATCCCGTTGCCGGTCCCGGCCCGGTATGGGCGCGACACTGAGGGTTGCGATCCATTGCCGGTCACGAAAAAAGACAAAAAGGAAAAAAAAAAAAAAGAAATTTATCTGTAGTTTGTTTTTAATATACTAATTTACTTAACAGAACACCTTTCAGGCTCACCTGATTTCTTTTGCAGGCTACTTTAAGTTAAAGATCAGTGGATAGAAAGGATAAACATCTTGCATACTTTGCGATGTACCTAATGTGAATTCATTTGGGGGTAGATGGATTATTTTTTTTTCCAACTGAGAAGACATTTAATACACATTGTACTTAAATTTAGAAGAAACTTGACACTTTTGACACATTGATTTAATTATGCAGTTGAAATGGCAGGATTTAAAGGAGAATTCATGTATTTAGTTGCAAATACTCATCTGGAATTACATTCGGAGATGGAAGGTTTGGTTAAGTCAGTTTAATATGTTTTGGGGCCTTTGTATCTTCATCTGTAAAAAAAGAATGTTGGATAATCTCTAAGGAAACTTCTAGTTTCACACTCTATGGGATAAGCTTCAGGAACATTGGTGCATTTTGAATATGGAAAAGATTCTTCTTAAAGTCTAGATTTCGGCTAATTTGTTTCTGCAAGCCCAGGTCTTTCCAGGACCCTAAGATTTGGAAGCTTTGAGACGAAGAGTTCAATTTCACAGACCAGTTCTTCAGTGCATTTTTAAAAAATAATTTCTATTTTAATGGGAGAAAAATCAGTCATTTCCATCCATCCCCTGCTCCTATACCCCACATCCCCAAACTCCCCAAATCCTGATTGTTTGGCCTTATCTTCCTGAAATTTTTCCCTTTCCACCTAAAATATTTATAAAGTGATGTTCTGCAGATTCTACACATTATTTCATTTTATGTATACTGGCTTTAAAAATATGCTAAACAGGCACATGTGTATGCTCTTGGAGGTGTAAACTGATATACTCTTGAAAGCAAACAGGCAATATACAGCAGACTTGAAAGCATACATATACTTGGAGGGCTCATTTTCACTTCTAGGAATATAACCTAAGGAAATAGCCAGATAAAAGTGCAAAGATGAATGCATGAATGTTAAGGAATATTCAAACTATAGCTTATAATACAAGCAAATGGTAACTAAAATACCCAACTTCAGGGGAGTTCAGTGCTTAGGTACTTATTCTCTTGAGATGGTACTTATTATCTTCCATTTTCTGCAATTTTCTTCTAATTCTTTTCTACAATGAACATGATTAGTTTCCTAACAAAATAAACATATCACTGGCTAAATACGTTAATTTACTTATGTCTTTTGCACATGTACCCACTCAGAGTCACTGACATTTTTAGTTTACTCTGAAAAATCATTAACTATGAAAACTATTTAGCTCATTAGCTACTACAATTGTTATAGAAATATAGTAAGACTGGACATGTTCAGCTCTCAAAAGAGATTCAGATTGTGAAAAAAGAATAATGTAATGAGCTAAAACAATTATAAGTGACAGATGTACCATTTTTGTTGTTGTTTTTAAAGTTCAGAAAAGACAAATCAAGTGACCTCAGAATTTCCAAATAGTTACTTCTTAAACTATGAAGGGCCAGATAAACAAGATACTGCAGCAAACACTTTTAATAATACAAAATTCACACCAGAGGCACATTCTGGGGAATGTAAATGAACTATCACAAGTAGTAATTCTGCTGGAAGAATAAAATAAGGCTCTCTTGGAGTACAAATATACAGGAGGGAATGATTTAAAATAGATTTATGATTTACAATCATATTACATTGTATTAAGCACTCAAAACAGGCATATTAATTAAAAAGCCAGCTAAAAGGCATTTGAACATATATAACAAATCTTACAGTCCACAAAGTTCATGTATAACAGTAATTTTAAGTGTTTCATTTAAACACGGAAGAAATGAACAGGTGAAGAGATATCTGTCAAAATTTTAATTTATGTCTATGACAAAACTCAAAAGAACTTTACATTTGCAAAGGATTACGTTACTGACAGAACCACACAGCAGACAGGGCACCACATAACACAAAACCAATAGTGCTGAGCAGCTCACACAGTACTGGCCTTTCTTCCTTTTACTACCACACTGTCCCACATTACCTTTTCATTACCCAAATGAAAAAAGTCCTCCGTTTTTCCATTCCTCAAAAGGAATCGAGAAAAACCAAACAGCAAACTCAAAAGTTGATTTCACTCTCAACCTCAAATGTGGTTTAAAGAGTATGAGGAAACTCAACATTTATACACAGTGTTCCTTTCCAACGAAGAAACAGACACATCAAACATTATCTGAAAGGGATTTCTTTATGGATTATGTACATTGGTTGAACAAGAATTACTGTTATCTGAAAAGGCACAAATCTGTGATTTAAGGCTTAAACGGTATTGTTACATATGGAAGTCAATAAAAGCTGAATTCACTTCTATCAAAATGGAAAATACCCCCAAACTAGCTTTCTAAATACAGATTTCTACTCTAGAAACCATCAAGAATTTCCATTCCCAAGTCCCACCTGTCAAAAAAAAATTCTCTTAAGCAGGTTTCATTACGAATCAAAAGAAACTTCTAAAACATAACCACCCAATGACTTTGGGTAATGCAAATTCATAAGCTTAAAATCCTCACAGAAATGAGAGCGTGATTCCTGCATCTTTTAAAAAAAGTCTAAACAAAATGAAAGCGGTACAGATTCATTTTTAAAAAGGTATTTACCACGACTCCACAAGCCACTCAGTCAGTCATTAGAGCTGCTATCTCTGTGTGGATGCTGCAAGAACACCATATAATTTTTCTCTGCAAAATAGTTTCTTTTTTCTTTAGGATAATACATGAAAATGAATCTCTTAAAGATGTTTAATATATTCACATATAAAATATCTGATGTTGATACAAATCATGTAAACCTCCCTTTGGAAAAATTACAATGGCCCTCATTTCCAGGACCAAAAACCTTGAATTTTTATCTTGTCAGTGCAAATCTATATTAGATGTTTTCAAACTATGGAAGTAGCCATCAACTCTCACAATACAAAAAGATTTCTCAAAAAGGAAAATTATTGTGTTTGGGTTATAGAAATTATGTTTACATTAAAACCACCCACCTTCCCATCAAATTTAACAGTACAATTGTTAAAGTATGAAAAAGGGAAAAATTAAAGGTATTTGTGCAAGAATCACTACAATGGTTGTCACCCCTCCTACTTCCCTCAACCGTGCTTCATTCTTATTAGGTTTGTTTAGAAATATAACAATGTGACTTTCTTTTTATTCCAGGTGTGATTTTACTGTTCTTCAAGCCAAGATGGGGCATCCACTCCAGGGGTTTTCAATTTGATATGGAACTGTTTAAGTGTCTGTTCAAGCTGCTTCTGGTTCCCAGCAAAGTAAGAGGCAATGGCATTGTGGAAAAGGACCAGCTGATTGTGCAATACTTTAACCTGTGGACAGGGCAAAGTTACAAGATCAAGCATTAACACCAATGACAATGAAATAGGTAATTTATTACAATAATTTATTATAACCATTAATTAAATAGTGTATCTTTCTTTTCTTTTTTTGTGACCGATAAGGGATTCGCAACCCTTGGCTTGGTGTCACCCACACCGTGCCCAGCCAGTGAGCACACCGGCCATCCCACACAGGATCCGAACCCGCGGCCCCGGCGCTCCCAGCGCCGCACTCTCCCGAGTGAGCCACAGGGTCGGCCCTAAATAGTGTATCCTTCCTCAAGAAAAAATGATTTAAATAATGACAAAATATTTCACACATACCAAGTATACACTGCCTTAAAGGGTCACTGAGCCTTTGATGACTTTTAAATTACCCCAAAGGCAATAGACCAGCTTAAGATGCCAAATACATACTCTTTCAGACATTATTGAGAGCATTAATTAAAAATATCATTAAATTCTTCCTCTAAGTATATTCAAAATCATGTGAGATGCTGACTGAAATAGGAAAATTATATATAATTACTATACAATATATGCAATATACCAAGTAAAGACATCATTAAAGCTAAGCTTTATGTAAAACTGAGTGGGCTGGATACTTTTAAATACTGCATTTCTTTGTAAAGAATCAAGCAAGTGGCAGCAAGTGTTGCCCAGAAAGTCAATTTACTTTGTCTCCTATGACTAATATCAAGAGTACATGTTAGCCAAGTAACACTACCTCTATGAAACTTTCTTAAAGAAATAAGCAAAGCATCACAAAGATTTATGAATTAAGTTCTCTAAGATCTTATTAATAACTGCAAAAGGTTCAAGAAGAAAGTATAAAATTCATTTCGATTTACACCCATCCAATGCAATAGTCATTAAAACTTAGCTTTAATAATTTTAATGATGTAAAACTACATGAAATATGATGCTAAGTGAAAAAACAGGATATAAAATTTTATTATGTGCTACATCTGTATTCACTATATTAAACACTCTCTCTAACCATTTCTGAAAATGTTTTCTAAAACTGAGCTGCTCTCAGTCGCTTCTGCCATTGTCACTGAGTTTCAGATCTCTTCTGCAGAACAGGTTGTCAAAGACTGGTCAAAAGAGAGCTCCAAGGACAATATGCTTTGACAGAGGGAAGAAAAGCCTCTAGATGACCTTAAATATAAAAAAATTTCTTAAACAAGAATAAAAAATAATAAATCATGAAGGAAAAGACTGATAAACGACATTTAGAATTCACCAAAAGATGGTGAAAAGACAAGCTTCAAACTGGGAAATGGTGGGCCGGCCCGGTGGCGCATTGCTACGGTGAGCCGCTTGGGAAGCGTGGCGGCGCTCCCGCCGAGGGTTCGGATCCCACATACAGACCGGCCGCTCACTGGCTGAGCGAGGTGCGGGAGCAACACCGAGGGTTGCGATTCCGTTGCCAGTCCCAGTCCGGTACGGGCGCGACACTGAGGGTTGCGACCCGTTGCCGGTCACGAAAAAAAAAAAAAAAAGACAAACTGGGAAATGGTTATCTGTATTATGTAACTAACATGTATCCAGAAACATCTAACAACATGTATCCAGAAAATGTGAAGAACTCCCACAATCCAAAATCATCCCAATTAACAGAGAGCAAATAATGAGCACAAACATTTCACAGAGGAGGAAACAGGAATGGCCAATTACATCTGAAAAGATATCCAGCCTCATTAGGAAACAGGGAAATGAAAATTAAAACTAACATGGAATACCATTTTATACTCTTCGTATTAGGAAAACTTAAAACAATAAAAACTCATATATACTGTTGATTGGTGTATTAATATGTACAACTACTTTTGAAAATAATTTGGCACTAACTAGTAAAATGTCCCGATGGAACAGCAATTTAACTCCTAAGAATCTGCTCTAGACAAACTTGCATGTGTGTTCCATGAGAACATGTACAATTATATTTATAGCAGCCCTATTTTTAGCAAATGACCAAGTAAACCCAAATTTGTATTTTCAGGAAAATGGACAAATAAACTGCAGTCTCTTCATGCAATGGGGATACTATTTAGGAGTGAAAATAAATGAACTGCAGCTCCATGTATCAACATGGATGAATCTCAGGAACATCAGGTAGAGCAAAACAAAGCAAGCTGCAGAAGAAAACCCATAGTAGGACTCCATGTACGTAAAGTTCAAAAACACGCATAACTGAATGATATATTCATATGTGGTAAAACTATAAAGGAAACCAATAGGATTGCTAAACACAAATTCAGAACAGGTGTGCAGAGGGAGGAAAAAAGGGAGGATGAGATAAAGAGGAAGCTCAATGGAGGCTTCAAAAGTATTGATAATGTTTTGTTTCTTAACTTGGGCGATAGGAACATGGCTGCTATTTTTTGTTGTTTTTGTTACTCTGTATTTTGCCTGTATGTCAAACATTCTTTTAACTATATTTAACATTTCAAAATTATTAACAATAGGGAAAGGTTATAAAAGATAAAGTCTGTGTATATCATAACTTTGCTGAGGACCAGCATTTTTCACAATGTTCTAATAAACTACTGACATCCCCATTTTACATACAGAGAAAAAAAACTCACCTAAAATGTTACTTACATTCATTCATTTATTAAATATTACCACGGGTCTGGCACTAATCTAGGGATTGGGAATGCAAGCAACCAACAAAAAAAGACAAACATCTCTGCTCTCAAGAAATCTATATTCGATTGAGGGAAGAAAGAGAAACAAGATAAGTAAAATATACAGTATGTTAAATGGTGATACACGGTACAGAGAAAAATAAAACAGAAATGGGGAATATAAGATGCCTGTGTGGGTGAGAGTGCTGCAATTTAAATAAGAAGGCTAGAAGAGGCCTCACTGAGGTGACAGTTGAATAAAGACCTACAGAAGTGATGAAATAAGGATATCTGAAAGAAGAACAATCCAGACAGAGGAAATGGCTAGAACAGAGGTCCTGAGGTACTTGGTGTGTTTAAGAAGCAGCAATGAGGCCAGAGCAGAGTAAGGGTCTGGTAGGAGATGTGGTCAGATAGGTAATGGGGTGCTAGATGGTGAAGGACCTTAGGTGTCAGTATAAAGACTCTGGCTCCTTTTGAGTGAGATGAAAAGTCACTGGAAGGTTCTGAGCAGAAAAATAACAGTATCTGACTTGATAAACATGCAAGGATGGGAGTAGGGAGACCTGCTAGAATGCTACAGCAATAACCCAGATTTGAACTACGGTGGTAACAGAGGAGATGGTTAGAAGTGAGATTCTGAATATGACGTAAAGGTGGAGCCAATGAAATCTGATGACAGAGGGCCAGCCCGGTGGCGCACTGCTACAGTGCGCCGCTTGGGAGTGCGGTGGCGCTCCCGCCGAGGGTTCGGATCCCACATACAGACCGGGTCCCGCTCACTGGCTGGGCGAGGTGCAGGAGCAACGCCAAGGGTTGCGATCCCGTTGCCGGTCCCAATCCGGTACGGGTGCGACACTGAGGGTTGCGATCCGTTGCCGGACACGAAAAAAGACAAAAAGGGGAGAAAAAAAAAAAAAAAAAAAAGAAATCTGATGACAGACCAAGATGTGGGAGTGAAAGAAAATAGTCAAAAATGATGTCAAGACTCTTGCTCCAAGCAACTGAAAGAATGAAGTTGCCATATATCAAGGTGGCAAAAACTGTGAGAGGGGCAGGTATGGAGGAGGGTAAAAGGTGGGTATCAAGAGCTCAGTTTTAGAAAAGTTAAGTTGGAGATACCTTTCTTAACAGCAGTCTGGGCTGGAGTTGTAATTTAGGAATCATCAATATACAGATGATATTTAAAGCCACATGACTAGGAAACTTATCAAGCGAGTGGGTAGACAAAAAAGTGATCCAAGGATTAAGTCATGAACCTTGACATTTATACCTCAAACATATACAAAATTTAACTAGAAGTGGATCATAGACCTAAATGTCAGAGCTAAAGCTATAAAACTTACAGAAGAAAAAATAGAAGAAAATCTTAATGATCTTGAGTTTGGCAAAGAGTTTTAAATAGTGCACACAAAGTATAAATTATTTTAAAAATTGGTAAATTTGACTTCAAAAATAAAATATTTTTCTCTTCAAAAGACACTTACAAAAATGAAAAGGTAAGCCATACATTGGGAGAAAATATTTATAAGACATGTATCAAAGAACTTAATTCTAGAATATATAAAGAATTCTCACAATTAAATAAAATGACAAACAACAATAAAAAAAATGGACAAAAGACTTGAACAGACATTTCACCAAGGAAAATATACAGATGGCAAATAAGCACATGAAAAGATCCTCAACATCTTTAATTATCAGGGAAACCCAAATTAGAACCACACTGAGATGCTACTACACATCTACTAGAATGGCTAAAAATAAAAAGATTGACCACACCTTACTGGCGAGGATATGGAGCAATTGCAACTCTCATACACAGTTAGTGGGAATGTCAAATGGTACAAACATCTTGGAAAAGTTTGTCAGTTTCCTAAAAAGTTAGACATGTACCTACCTCTAACCCAACTACTACACTCCAAGGTGGAATGGAAGCATATGTCCACACAAAGACTTGTACGTGAACGTTCATAAGCTTTACTTATTACAGCTTAAACCTGGAAACAACTCAAATGTCTATCAACAGGTAAATAGATAGATAAATTGTGGTATTTCCACACAATGGAATACTACTCAGTAAGGAAAATAAATGAATAACTGATACATGCAACATGGATGAATCACAAAAACATTTGTGTTCAGTAAAGAAACAAACAAACAAAAAAGTACAAACCGTGTGATTCCATTTATAAAGAATTTAGAGGATGTAAACTTTTCCCTATTTTAAGGCTTTCACACTAGAACCTACCTAGGTCACAAAGTAATTTTCCATCTTGCTCTACTAGTATTATTTGGCCTATTTTCTTGTTTTCCTATTTTGGATGATCTTTGGCTCCTGGAATTACAAAGCAGCTTAAGAGGCTTTTGTATTTTTAGTGTGAAAGTATAATTTTCACAGATTGATTCTGATCAGTTACTTTAATGCTCTTTGAGTCATGAAAAATTTTTTATTTGAATTCCCAATGTTTTAGAATTAGAACAGAGAGTAAAAGCAGAGAATGGGATTTAATTCATGTTCTGGACCTGTAGAGGGCTATTACAATAGTCTAGAAAGTTATAGAGTCAGAAAGAAAGTGGACAGGGCATCAGAAAATTTTTAGCTAACCCTGCAAATGTCAACACAAGTCAGTGTTTTTCCCCATCCCCTGAGGTAGTTGACAAACTGAACAGAGGAAGACAGCTCCTCTTGTAGCTGACAAAGACCTGGTAGCCCATTAACAAAGTCTCACACTGGATACATTAGCTGTATTTAAAATAGTCCCCCACCTCACAGTGAAACTTAATCCATGCAAAATCAATGAAAGAGGGTACTTTTTAGGACTGAGTTCTAGTTTTCACAACAAAATGACACAATACCCATATTCACAAAAACATTCTCCTAGTAATTGTGAGAGGGTTGATGTGTAAAGCCTTTTAAAGTATACACACACTTCAGAGCACTTCCTTGGTTACAGAGAGAACTTTCTGGGATTCACAGCTTTGCAATTATAATGTAAAACCAAAACAAAAGATAAAAAAAACTTCAAAATGGAAATGAAATACTAAAATTTCATCTTCATTTTAATATTATTAACTATTTTTTTTCCTAACAAGCCAATTGCTCTCACTTTGTCATATACTGAAACAGGCAACTTAACCTCATTTTTCTATTAGCACTGATTATTGTAACCTAGTACAGTACAAATTTAATTTTGGTAGTTATGTCTTCAAAATCAAATACAGATTTAAGAACACTAAGTTGACACCTTTATCCAATGAAAATATAAACAATAAACCAATCCTCAATATGAATATACTTTTTAAACTAAATGAATTAAAAACTTAGAATATTTTGCTTTTCTGCATATTTTTTTTTTGAATGAACTAATTTGCACCATGATATGCATTCTTATAATGTCCTCAGTGCCATTTTGCCTGATAAGCTACAGAGAATCCTCAAGATATTTTGGTTACTAAAGAAATACAAATCATTACCAATTAAAGGGAATAATCAAGTAGTATTAGAAAAGCAGTTGCAATACAATTTTAAAAATAACTAGTTTTTGCAATCTTGATGACTGTGCTGTCACTATATAGGCAGTTTCAACAGGACATAAAAGTGTTATTTTACTTTATTTTGTTTTTTATCAGGTTCACTTTACTAGGCTAGTTGACCTTGTTAAGGTCACTCTGGGAAAGACTTGGTTTCTCAAAAAGAGTTGGCTTAACGAGAGAGATGAAGAAAGTGATGTGGGGGAAAGGTCAAATCCTACTTTTAGGAGAAAAGACAGAAAGCCAAAATGTCCCAGGAAATATTTCGGGGTCCTTATACTTTTTCAATTTATTTCTACATTTAAGCTATCAGACCATAAGAACTGATGAGCATACAGAATCAAAGAGCCAAGTATTTTTGGTAGACTAATACTTTGATATGGTGAGGTGACACTAACTTTTGGGAAGGACCTTCTGTATGACACATAATATGTTACTCTTACATCCACTCTGTAGTCTTTATCATTTCCATGTTGTTACAGTTTAAAAAAAAAAAAAAACAAGACAAAGCCAGACTCAGGAATTTAAATAACTTGCCTAAGGTTAGACAGCTAGGTGGCAGATGGGCTAGGACTTGGGAAACTCAGGAATGTCTTATTCCAGGACTAGTCCAGGTTCTTTCTCCTATTCTAACCTGCCTCTATTCATAAGGCAATAAATCTTTTAGAAAGCTTTTACGCAAAGTTTGAAACAAACAAAAAAGGGTGGCAGAGCACTTAAAGGAAGGTTAGCAGTGTAGAAAAGATATACTGCAACCTCATTCCTAATCTTGTCTCTGTCCCCTAAGTTGCATTTAAACATCCTTGGGAAAAGGATCTAACACTAAGGTTGGAGCAGGTAAGAAAAATAAGTTAATTTTCTCTAAAATTACAAAGTATAATACAATATTAAACTTTCATATATCTTTCCATATTTACAGAGCAGGAAAAAAAATTTTTTTTATTGGCACATTTAATCATCACAATAACCATGTAAAGTAAATACCATTTACTGTTTCCATTTCACATATATATGGGTAATTCTGAAGTGTTAGCCAATATCTTTCATTTGAATATTCATGTGTATACTCATCCTTTCTCCAAATCAGGTTGTAAGGGCATTCCATCATCACTGCCCTGGGGAAAGGTTGTTATGGGAATACATTTTTTAAGTCTTACATTTTAAGTTTCAAAAGTTTACTTGGAGTTGCACAAGCCTAAGCTTTGAGCTTCAGAAAGCTAAAGCTTGGAGAACTAACTCATTACATGATGTTTATGCTATAAACAATGGACCTGAAGGAATGTTGATGAATTAATAAACAGCTTTCACTTTCTAATGAGATAGAAAAAATCTTTATTGAACTCTTTATGTCCTAACTTAGAAAAGATTTAAAACATGAAATACACCAGAAAAGAAGAGATTTGAAATAGGAGCACAAGAAGATAGAGGGTAACAATTACAGGCAGAAATGGGATGATGACAAATTTGACAAGTTTTCAAAACCTAACTGGAGGAACAATTATAGTAATTTAGAAATACATGGGTACTAAATCATTGTAAACTCAATTACAAAGAACTTTCATACAGATCTGCCAAACAATGAGCAACCCCGGTCAGATGTACGCAAAACCACCATAGCAACATTTGCTGAGTGACATAAACAGAACATACAATACTTTAATTGTTAAAGGGCAAAACAAACTCCAACACTGACTACTAGGGCAGAGAGACAAGCTGGGGTTTTTAAATAGAAACTGGGTAAGAAATTTAAGAGCAGGACTGATAGGTGATGCCAAGTGGATTATACTAAAAACTTTCTCCTGCCTACACAGCATGTATCAGTAGAAGATAAATACCATCTACGAAGTTACTGACTGAAAAAACTAAAAATAAGCATTACTCTGTAGACATCAAAACCATAAAAAAGGGATGTTATTTCTACTAAATAAACTTTTTTCCAAAGGAAATTTAGATTACATATCTTCTTATTCATAGGCACCGAGTTAACTAAAAAAAAACCAAAACAAACAATTTGCAGTTAAAAGTTTTTCTTTTTCTTTTCTTTTTTTTGGCAACTGCCTGGTATGGGGATCCATACTCTTGACGCTGGCATTAGCAGCACCATGCTCTACCAAATGAGCTAACTGGACAGTCCTCAGTTAAAAGCTATCGGTCTCAATATATTTACAACTATTAAGTTCTTCAAACTAATTACTGGCTCTCCCAATAATTCTATAAAATAGGGGTTTATATTAAGTGTACAAAAATATTAGGGCAGTAGCTTAGCTAAAACATGTGAGAAAAAGGTGGAACAAGATCATTCCTTAGTAAGAAGTCCCCAACCAGTAACATGTAAAGTATTAACTCCTTTCTTAATCCCCAACTATTCAAAAATGTACAATTATATACTTTCCCTTTGATCCTTTCTCAGTAAAAGACAAGAAGAATAACAAGCAGGAAAGTATATGTGTCTTTGCCTTTTATTAGGTTTGTGGAGTATCACTTTATTAGTTTGTAATAGCTTTGGAAATGCCTGTCATGTCAAACCAACTACCAGTTGAGAAAAAGAAACACTATCAAAAATATGGGTGTGGACATCGGGAAGGGAGTGAGAGAAGGAAAGACAAATATGAACTACATGTGGGGGTGGATGAATAGATTTTATTTATCTGACTCATTGGGATAGGTTTCAACAAATCACTGACAAGCAGGTGGTTAAAAAAAAAAAAGGTCCGACGGAAGGGAATAAAAGAGGCAGTTCTCTGTTCTGAAAAGAAGATAAATGATGAAACATATCTGTAAACTCCAGTAACAGTTGGTCACAGAATGGCTGTAATGTCTTATAATTCTTTATCCAATGGCACACTAAAATTCGGAATGTGCAGATTTTCTCACCCTTAGCTGGTATCACCTCTTTTGTTCTACAATTTTACAGTGTTAGCTCCCTTACACCAATTCTTCCCGCCCTCTTTCCTCCCTCCCTACCCCCTTCCCAGAGCTCCAGGCTTAGATGTGACCAATATGACTTCTGCTTTCCAAGGTTCTCTTCCTACCTTCTCTCTCTTCTATCTTAAGAACCTTACCTTGGGCAGCATTATAGCATTGTACTTAACTAAATGCAAGACTCTGGAGTCAGAGAGATCAAGATTTGAATCCTGGTCTGGTCATAAGACTTTAGGCAAGTTACTTAACCTCTCTGAACCCCAGCATTATCATCTATACACTGGTATATGATCATCTAGGTCACAGATTGCATAGATATTGATATTACATATACAAAATCCTTATAGCAATCTTCCTCCATTTACAGATTTTAATCAGCCCACCAAAAAAACAATGCAACAATAAAAAATAATACAAACAAAAAAAATACAGTATAACAGGTATTTACATAGCATTTATGTTGTATTAGGTGCTTAGTTCTTAGTAGTTACAAGCTCTCTAGTTTGCTTACAAGTAAATCCTTTAATTAGTATTTCTGCATAAAATCTCAGAAGACACTAGCAGTATTTAAGAATTTCTAGATTACTATAAGTATTCTAGAAATGATCTACAGTATGTGGAAGAAGGTGCATGGGTTATATGCAGAGAGAGAGAGAGAGAGAGAGAGAGAGAAAGTTTCAAGTTGCTACAGGAACGACAAAGTAGCATAAATTATTCAAATTACCACCTGAGTTCCTAGCCCAAAATTAATTTACAAAAGAGTAGTTAAGGAGTATTTCCTTTCATCATTTAGGTGAGAAATATAAAATTATTTTTAAAAGGAATCAAGAGATTGTCATTAACCTAACAGAGTAGCTTGATCATCGCGTGCTCGAAAGCACAGGATACACCTTTACAAAACCAGGTACAAACAGAGGTAGAAAGATCCCAGAAATGGCATAGGAGGCCATAGGGAGCAGAAAAAAGAGGAAATGCCACCAATGCTTTCCTTCCTTTACCCATCCTACAATTTCTTTTGCATTCTTACCACATCCCTAATCTCAAGTCAGAATTATACCCTGTCCCTTCAGGTACTCACAATCCCAATGAAATCCAGAAAAAAAGAGAGAAATATGTGGGCAGGTGTTAGGGGGGCCACTAAATTCCATATTTAGATACAAGAAACAGAAAGCTCAAGTATCCAGATATGATGGAGTTATCTGCAAAGTGGCAAAATGAGTCTAAGAGTGGATGGTGAAGTCACCATAGGGATCAGCAGACCCTGTGCTCACTGGTCTTTGGACGCTGGGCAATAGAAACTTGTAGTTAAACCAGTGGCCCATTCACACTCATCTTTACCTCATAAAATAGTTTTCCTTAAGTATGGCAATGAATTATGTCTGAGAAAACTAACTTTAAAAAAAAATTAATGGGCCAGCCCGGTGGCACACTGCTACAGTGTGCCGCTTGGGAAGTGTGGCGGCGCTCCCGCCGAGGGTTCGGATCCCACATACAGACAGGCCGCTCACTGGCTGAGCGAGGTGCGGGAGCAACACCAAGAGTTGCGATCCCGTAGCCGGTCCCGGTCCGGTACCGGCGTGACACTGAGGGTTGCGATCCGTTGCCGGTCGTGAAAAAAGACAAAAAAAAAAAATTAAGAACCCAATCTCTTATACAACTTACAAAATTTGTATCCTTGCACTTAACTATTTCTAAACTTAATAGAAAATCTTTAACAAAATTTATGATAAAAGCACCACTTTTCTTTTCTTTTTTTTTTTTTGAGTCATAATTGACTAATACATATTTTTTGGGTTCAACGTTGACCTATGTTGATCAAATCAATATTACTAGCATATATATTGTTACAAATCATACTTATTCTTTATGCCCCTTGTCCACTCTTTACCCCTCTCCCCTCTAATTACCCTAGATGTCTTCACTCCTTCTGAAAGAGTAATGGTTACTCTGTTGATTTGTTGCCTAGATGATCTGTCCAATGCTGAGAGGTGTGTTCAGATTCCCCAATATTATCATATAGCAGATGCTTCTTCTGTCACTCTGGAATGGGCTATGTGAAGAGAGACATCCTCTTTTTTGGTCTCTGCTGGTGGCTTCTTGTGTCAACACACTCAGTGACTGGCAGACCATCTGCGTGGTGGTTGTGGCATCTAGCCACTTTCATGGCAACCGTGGTTATTATGGTAGCTGTGGTGGGCCACCCACATGGAGGTGATGTTTTTAGCATGCTCCCTGGCACTGGTGTGCCTGGTGTGCCTGGTTGTGTGTGTGTGGGGGTCCAGTCCCTGGATCCATGGCTCCGGTCTCCAGGTGGGACCCAAGGCACTGGTGGTGTGCCTGATTGTGGGAGTTGGGTCCGGTCCCCGGCTCCATGACTCAGGTCTCTGGGCGGGCCCTGAGGTGCTGGTGGTGAAAATCACTACTTTTCTTTAAAAAAAATCTGTATGCAGTAATATTATGCTCTGCTTTAAGAAGAGAACAGAATATTTAACCAGTTTATAAATCATTTAAACATATGATCTGGGGTTTTTTCAAGGATTCTTTTCTGATCCTTTTCCACCTATGCATGTTACCCATTCTTGCATGGTCTTGCTCAAGTCAAAACTCCACCTAACTTCACAGGTACTCTGAGCCTATGCTAACATTTTTCTTCATCAAATTCTATATTTTTTCTTTCTCATGCTTAACTTAGCATTTTGCATATAACAGATTTCATTTACATGTCCTCCATTAGATTGTAAGTTGCTTGTCAGCAGGGAGTTTGTCATAGGCACAACAGCCCAAAACAAGGACTTTAAAAACTTAACGAATTAAGAAAAGAAAAGCATGTTTTGAAAACTTGAAGGAATAAAGATAGAAAATCAGGATGTTAAGTTTAAGAGAAATAAAGAAAAACATCTATTTAAATGATTTTTAAAAATCCAACAAAGCAAAGTATAGATGAGTCATGGCAGGAATGGTCAAATAAAAGTGCTTAGTCATTACTGCAAAAACTCCAAGATAAGGTTAAAAGGAATATTGCAAAGTCAAATTCTTAAATACTGCTAGTGTCTTCTGAGATTTTATGCAGAAATACTAATTAAAGGATTTACTTGTAAGCAAACCAGAGAGCTTGTAACTACTAAGAACTAAAAATGTGCATCAATGGCATAGCCATAAGCACCAGCATCACCACCAACATCAAAAGCAGTGCAAATTATCAGTGATCTGTTCAAGCCTCACACTCATCACTTAAAAGCTCACCTTTAGGGCCGGCCCGGTGGCGCACTGGATAGTGCGCCACTTGGGAAGCGCGGCAGCGCTCCTGCCCGAGGGTTCGGATCCCACATACAGACCGGTTCCCGCTCACTGGCTGAGCGAGGCGCGGGAGCAACACCAAAGGTTGCGATCCCGTTGCCGGTCCCCGGTCCGGTACGGGGGCGACACTGAGGGTTGCGATCCGTTGCCGAACACGGAAAAAGACAAAAGACAAAAGACAAAAGACAAAAAAAAAAGCTCACCTTTATCATAAAACCTGGCAAACCAACTTGGTAATCCCCAAGGCTAGCAAAATAAGTCAAAGGTGAATTGGGGGAGTACAGAGGTATTAACCATTTTATAGAACAGATGATATCACAACAATAATGATTAAGAAGTAAATTTTTATAAGTGAATCCTTTGCACTCAGCATGAAAGGAACAATGTTTTCCTCTCTAACATATACAACAGAAAAACGAAACTACAACTGTATACTACAAATAAGTTGATAACTACTGACCAAAAAGGGTCAGAAAACATGTAAGTACCTTATGATTGCCAAAAAAGAACCAAGTCAAGTCTATAAAGACAGTAATTCATGATTATAAAGCTATCCTTCCTAGAAGGCTTTTACATCTTCTGTACAAAATACCTCTCCTTCACAAAAATCGACATGCTGGAAATCTTAGCTCAACTGACAAAGAAACTATATGAACTGATTAGCTAGGCATGCTTCTCTCATGCACCCACTCAGACTCTCATACCTACCCACCCTTAGAGGATTAAAATTACCCTGACTGCTTCTGGATAAGTATGGCTTGGATGAGTCTAATTTCAAAATCAACCCACAACTCACAATTCTTTTTGGTTGTATGGTTTATATAGAGTTCATTTCTGCCTCATCTCTAAAGAGAAAGGAGGCAATGCAAACCACAATTTTTTCCCTCTCCATATGGGTTTAGAAAAATTTTTAATGGGATCTGAAAGACAAACCACTAACAGCAGCAAACATTGTACCATATGTGAAAATGTTTTCTTATATAACTGAAAGGTAGTATATCACACTATTTCTAATCTGTCAGTTAAGAATGCTGTAGGGAACTCACGTTCTACCAAGTTAACTGTTTTTCTATTCTCTCCAACACAGAATTGATTATTTGATTTTAAGCTAAGAGGAATATTACAGGCTCTGTGTTTGAAAAACAGAAATTGACTTTGAGCCTCATTTTGGAAAAAAAGATAAGGCATACTATTTAAAAAAATGTTTTCTTGCTATACTTATTTTCCTTTCTTTTTTAACGTAAATCTTATTTTTTGAATAGGTAGGACATCTACATGGTTCAAAATCGAAAGGACATAAAAAGTATATATTGAGAAGTTTCCCTTATAGGTAACTGATTTCATTAATTAATCTTTCCAGTTTTTCTTTATGCAAACATGAGAAAATATAATTATATATTCTTATTTCCTTCCTTTCTTACACAAAAGGCATTGTACCATATACACTGCCTTCTACCTTGCTCTTTTCATTTAATAGAATGCCCTGAAGATCTTTCTATAAGTAGCATCCTTGTTATATATACTTGCATAGCTACAAAATATTCCACTGTATAAAGGAACGAGTTTATTCAACTAGTCCTTTGCTGCTGAACCACTGGGTTGTTTCTCATCTTTTTTTTTTTTTTTTTCTTTTGGTGGCTTGGCTGGCCAGTATGGGGATTCAAACCCATGACCTTGGTGTTATAATGCTGTGCTCTAACTAACTCAACTAACCAGCCAGGCTGTTTCTCGTCTTTTGACATTACAAGGAATGCTGCAATGAATAACTTTGTATATATGTCATTTCGGCCTTGTGTAGGCCCCCACCTACCTCTCAACCTTCATCTTGAGCTATTCTCCCGTCCCCATTATGCTCTGGCTTCACTGCCCTTCGACTGGCTTTCATATATGCTGTTCCTTCTACTTAGAATCCCGTTCCTTCACACACCTTTAGTTAACCCCTTTTAATCCCTCTGGATCGCAGCCCCAATGTCACTTCCTCGGGGAAGCCTTCCACGATCCCCTACACCAGGCCAGGTCCCTTTACAACACTTACCAAAGCTTGTATTTATGTAATTGTTTGGTTAATGACTGTTTCCCCTATTTGACTTGGCTCTATGAGGGCCAGGCCATTACACCTCTCTCACTTAACTCAGTAATTGGCATATAAAAAGCAATCCATGAGTATATGCTGAATAGAGGAATAAGATGTCAAAGCTGCCAATCACACAACAATCTCACTATTTGGCTGTATTTGTTTTACCTTTATGTATCTTGTCAAGCCTTCAGTTCACTCCATTTTCACTCTCACCACCCTAATCCAAATTCCTATCATCTCCTGTGTAAACTATTATCCTCTTATGTCCTACTAAATATACTCCATATTTTAGACCTATCGTTTGCTATGACTTCCTTCAAGGTCTTCCCAGTAATATTAAAATAAACTTTTCCTTAACATGGTCTATAAGGTCTGCGTGGTCTAGCCCCCAGTTACTTCTCCAGCCTTCTCTCCATGGTCTGGTCATGCTGGCTCTAGTCACATTCACCCTTTGAACATACCACATCCCCTCCTGCCACAGAGCTGTTACACATGCCATTCTTTGTACCTGGAAAACTCTTTGCTTCCCACTTTGCCTAGTAAATGCTCAACATCACTTCTTCATGGAAGGCTTCCCTTGACCAATCTTAGCTAAATATGTACCTCTCCTTGACAGCGCCAGTCATAGCCAAAATTTTATACGTATATTTTTGGTGTGATTTGATTGATACTGTTTCTCTTACTAGGCTATAACTCTTTGAGGGCAGAATTTGTTTTACTTTTGTTCACTGGGTATCATCAATATCCAGAATACTTCCTGGAACTGTGTATACTTGATAAGTGTTTGCTAAATGAATGAAAAGAAAGAACAACAATAACATAAAATTATATTAAATTACATGATAAAATACACTCACGAATGAAGTCTGGAATTAACACTGCATGAATAAGGGAATGATTCACAAGGTCCAAATGTAGATAATCATATCTGGCAAAGTGTTGAAAGACAGTTTCACCTGTGCCCAGCATCACTAATTCCCTGGTTACTTATTGCACTTACACATTTCAATCCATAAATGCTTATTTTTTTATTTAGAACCAGGTAGGGTTCTTTTACTATATAACTTAATTTCATTTGACCTATAAGCACATACCAAGAAGTACTACTGTTTATGCCTCCAGTTATAGAAATAAAAATGACAGTAAATCATTGGCATGAATATTTTGAAAGTACTCAAGAAGTAAGAAGTTGGTGGTTTTTTTCTTTTGACAATGGGCAAAAAGATTTAAAGAATGTATCTGCTTGTACATATTAAGTAATGATTATCATGCTCCTTAAGCTTTGACAACAATTATCCATTTTTTAAATTCAAAGGTTTTTATTTTTTCCTCTCAAAGAGAAATTTTAGTAAAGAAAATCTTTGCCCTTAAAGCTTTTCCAAACCTTTACAGTGTATCTTTACAAAAACAGTCATAGGCTTTGAGCACTTTTTATTACAGTATGTATTTGCATAAAGTCAGAGTCATCACAACTATATATAGCTGTCTCATATTACATAAGTATGTTTATCCATTCTAGGTTTTTAATTCTCTGTGCATTCCCCTCTTTCTCCTGCCCCACCACTTCAGTTCATTGAATTTTTTTTCTGAAAAGTTAAATTCATAATAAGATACATATTAAATAAGTTTGTAATGCATTAGAAAAGAAAAAATATGTTAAATAATATATTAGAAAAGAAATCCTAAATACAGAAATGTTAGTGTATTATGATTATATTCAACAGTTTTTATATCAATCTGAGATTCAGAATGACTATAATTTTTAAGAAAAAAAAATTTTAATTAAGTAACTATACTGATCAAATATGTGTCCAGAATAGGTCCCAAGTCTGGTTTATCTCCACCTGCCCCCTTTGTTATCCTTTCAGTCACTACAATATAAAATAATAATGAAATAAATCTGCATTTAATGGTTACAGCTAATTAACTGACATTACCTTAAAGTAAGAGTATATTTTATCCTTTCAAAAATAAGAATATACCAAAATCCTTACTGTTTATATTTATACCAGCAACTGCTTTGTTGAATCTTTTGATACATTCAGCCCCCCCATATATTCATAGCCCTGCAAAGAATTTAATTAATCTTAAATTATTTTTTTCACATTCTATGTAGTTCCAAGCCATATAAAAAGTTATTTTAAAAAAATAAGAGCTGCTTACATTGATCTGCCTATTTTTCTCTAACATTCTGCTTCCTTTTTCCATGCAAACAGTAAACACTGTAGACAATAGAAGCATTTCTGAGATAATATGCTTTTCCCTCACTAAAGCAGAGTGAAGTAATCAGGATTCACCCTTCTGTCCCCTCCTAGTTGACTCTCATTCATTTCCATCTCCTTCATGTCCCTGCAGGGTAACTTTGATTCTGGAAAGAACGCAAACACACATTTGCTGAATGACTACTATATACTTAGCACCATTACTAGACATCATGAGGACTGTAAAAGAAGGCATGGCATCTATTCTCACAAAGTCAAACAAAGAACCAGAAATGACGTTTTTCTTTCTCTTTATTAAAACAGACTATGTTTTGTTTTGAAACTTTAAAGGATAAATAACAGGTAAACAAACTGCCTTAAGTCACAAAATAGTTCAAGTTGCACTATTTAAAGGTCTTGAAAAGGAGAAAGTTGGATGAAAGGAGAAACATTAGAAGAGTCTAACTCTGTCTGTATTGCTATGTAACTCAATGTTATTTAGTAAACAAAAAAGGGAATATCAAAGATTAATAAGGATTGTTTAGGTAAGAGGCAAACACAACTACATCACTGAGTGGAGAGAGAGAAGATATAGATTCTAAATAGTAGAAAAACTCTGGTTTTTCATTAAAGGTAAAGGGCTAATACAAATATGTGCATTTATCACTCTATTAATGTGTGCACCTACACAGAAATATGTGTATTTTATACACTTACTCCTCTTTGTTTTGCTGGAGGGAAGGAAATCTAGACTAAGTACATATAAGCATCTAAATATCTAAAATATAGCTAAGAACCTAACACCTGATCTCCCTCAAAATTTAAAAAAAATAAAAAACTAAGAAGGAACAAGCAAAAACACTAAACACTAAAATGTATTACTATAGTCACAGGACTGGCTCTGAGTCCTGTACTCAAGAACTGTTAGCTTTTACTGCATGCACTACTCTAGTTGTTTAGTTATCTGGCCTCTCATCTTAGAAGAGAAGTGTTATAGTACTCCAAAAGTCATGATGTGAGAACCAACAGAAAACCAAAAAGAAAAAGCTGCAAAAACAGATCTATATACTGCAATAGTCTTTAGGACAAGATGGAATTACAAAACAATACACTAATTGATGTTTCAGTTTATGTTTTTGAGAAAGACTCAGTATACTTTATTTAAGAAATAGGAAGAGTATACTATATTTTGTTAAAATTCAAGTGCTAAGTAGAATACCTGACAACTGTGCATAAAAGAGATGTTAAGGTACAAATTTAGCTGTAGTTTAACGAAAAACAAAACAAAACAGATTTGAGGCATTTCAAATTGCCAAAAACGCAGAGATGATAGCTCCTAGGCCAAAAGGCTTGGTTTTCCTCCCTTTTTAGAGCTATTAAAAATAAAAGCAAAGGGTAAAAGTTGCTCAAAAACAACAACAAAAAACAATAGTTTTCTCATGGATCTAAGACTTCATCCAAATTATAATTACTGCTTAAAATAACAGACCAACAATACCTCTTTATAGTTTTCATAAGTAAATAAAAAAGATAAAGATTTTTTTAAGTCATAGCCGATTACTGAGTTCAGATGGATACTTAGCTTGATGACAACCGTGGAAAGCAAAAAACAGGATATCTCTAGGCCATCTGCTATAATCTGAATGTTTGTGTCTCCCCCATCCCCCAAATTCATATGTTAAAATCCTCATCCTCAAGCAGGTGGCGCCTTTGGATAGTGATTGGGTCATGGGAGTAGAGTCCTTATGAATGGAATTAGTGCCCTTGTAAAAGAGGCTGGAGAGAGACCCCTCCCCTTTACACCAGCAAAAAGGAGCCATCCAAGAGCTAGGAAACAGGCCCTCACCAGACACAAATACTACTTCCCAATCTCCAGAATTAGAAGAATTTTATAAGAATTATAAAAATTAAATTTTAAGATTAAAAAAATAGGGCCGGCCCGGTGGCGCACTGCTACAGTGCACCGCTTGGGAGCGCGGCGGCGCTCCCGCCGAGGGTGCAGGTTCAGATCCCACATACAGACCGGTTCCTGCTCACTGGCTGAGCGAGGTGCGGGCGCAACACCGAGGGTTGCAATCCCATTGCCGGTCCCGGTCCGGTACGGGAGCGACACTGAGGGTTGCGATCCATTGCCGGACACACACACACACAAAAAAAAAGATTAAAAAAATAATAAGAATTAAACTTAATTATAAAAATTAAATTTTAATTTAATTGTAATTAAAATTCTTTTGTTTACAAGTTACTCGGTTTACAGTATTTTGTTACAGCAGCCCAAAGGGGATGAGACATCATCTAAGAACTTAACATTCTTGAGAACGGAAACAATTTTCTATTTTTGTTTTACAGTAAAAAAGAGGTGATAATGACGGCATTATTCTTACAGCAATGACTTCTAAACCTTTATCTCTGAAGCCCTGACCCTGTTCGTCCAAATTCTAAACAGACTAACTTCCTACCAATTGTTTCTGCTTAAAAATTTTGTCATCCTTTTAAATACTGGGTCACATTGAGAAAATTCCCATCCCTCCCCCTCACCCCCTGCAAGCCAAATCAGCTTCCTATTTTGATTTTCCAACCCTAGTCATGCAGCCTTAAAATCACCATATTCTGTCTATTCTATCGCTATTGTAATGACCTTGGTTCAGGCTCTTAATAATTTCATTTGGCTGTAAAAGATTCCTCACTGGTTTATGTGCTTCTACTTTCATCCTTTAAACAATGGTAACTGAAGAGTCTTCCTAAATACCAATTTTCTTCTGTCACTCTCAAATTAAAAAATTTTTCAATGCCTGCAAGATAAAGTTGGAAGTGAGACTGATATTTAAAATTTATAGAGATGACCTGGAGGGCTACGAAGGTGTCTCCTTCTCCCCCACACCCACTGCTCAGTCTGCAATCCTTGTGAAGCCACAATTCAAAGTCTTTATGTGGTAATGCTCAATAAAACTTGGCTTCCATTTACCTGTTCATTCTCTCTTCCTTTAAAACACATGAATCTTATGTTCTCTTATGCTGGTCTGTTAAACATGTGTACTCCTCTAGCGAACCTCTTTTTGCACTACACTGTACAGTGATGATAGCACAGAATGTAAAAAATATTTTTATATTTAAAGTACAGAATGTCTATCAAAATACTGAACAATGTAATTGGTATATATATATCACACACATATATGACTAAAATGAGTGTAATCTTATGTTGCTCAGTTAATGAATGCTAAAAGGCTGCACTGTGCTCTCATTTGAATGATGCTGGGCAATATGTATGATAATGCTGCTCAGGTTTCCTTTATTATCATTGTAATGTTTTCTGGTGAGTAATTGTCACCCATACGAGCTAAAAAAAAGTGAGTGATAGTGCTGGATTTGGTAGATCCCAAGGAAATGTATTATTGTGCAGGTTTTATGGTAGCTATAAGAGTTTCTAAGGGAATGTTAAGGAAACTAAGAAGGTATCAACAAACATTAATTTAATAAAGCTCTTTGATATTATGGAGGAGGATATAAACATTACCATTTCCTGGGAGAACCGAAAACTAACTATAAGAGGGGTATCTAGAGGGCTGGCCCCATGGCTCACTCAGGAGAGTGCGGCGCTTGCAATCCCCTTACCAGTCAGAAAAAAAAAAAAGAGCTGTATCTAGAACAGGGGTACCTGGTTGTGAACTTCAACCATGAAAGAAAGTATGGTTGAAGGCCTGTCATGACTTCAGAGGATGTAAAAAGCACAGGAAGAGGGACTACCAATGTGCTAATTGTAAGGGGACTCCACAGGACTAAGCTACACAGGACTAAGCTACACCTATTCTGTATTGTGCTCAATACTAACTCTCCCATTTCTTTTGTTTGTTTGTTTTTGTTTGTTTGTTTATTTATTTATTTCAAATATTCATGAGGTACAAAGCTGATTGTCCCCCCTCCTGCCCATGATGTGGGGGCTAGATTCATATTGGGCACACACCCATTACCAGAAATTGCTTTTGTACCCTTTGTCCCCTTCCAGTTATCCCCCAACCTCGCTCCCCTTCCCCCTCTCCCCTCAACTTCAATTTGTAGCCCTAGGAATGTTCCTTCCCTCTGTTGGATCATGAGACTACTGTGGTCTTTCTTTCCTGCCTTCCTTTCTCTCTTAGCTCCCACAAATGAGTGAGCACATGAGGTATTTATCCCTCTGTGCTTTGCTTGTTTCACTCAACATAAGTTTCTACAGGTTCATCCATGTTGTTGCAAGTGGGAGTATTTCATTCTTTATTTCAGAGTAGTATTCCATTGTGTGTGTGTGTACCACAGTTTCCTTATTCAATCATCTATTAATGGACATTTAGGTTGGTTCCATATCTTGGCTATTGCAAACAGAGCTGCAATAAACATGGGAGTGCAGGTATCCCTTTGACATGATGATTTCCATTCCTCTGGATATATACCCTAAAGAGGGATTGCTGGATCATATGGAAGATCTATCTGTAGTTGTTTGAGAAACCTCCAAATTGTTTTCCAAATTGGTTGTACTAATTTACAGTCCCACCAACAGTGCAGTAGTGTTTCCTTCTCTCCACATCCTAGCCAGCATTTGTTATTCACCATCTTTTTGATTATAGCCAGTCTAACTGGAGTGAGGTGGTATCTCAATGTGGTTTTAATTTGCATTTCCCTGATGACTAGTGATGTTGAGCCTTTTTTCATATATCTGTCAGCCACTTGTATGTCTTCCTTTAAAAAATGTCTATTCAGCTCCTTTGCCCATTTTTTAATTGGGTCAGTTATTTTTTTTACTGTATAATTGCTTGAGTTCTATGTATATTCTGGATATTAGTCCCTTGTCGGATGCATAGCTGACAAAAATTTTCTCCCACTCTGTAGGTTGTCTTTCCACTCTGTTGATTGTTTATTTTGTTGTGCAGAAACTTTTTAGTTTGATATAGTCCCATTTGTTTATTTTTTCTTTTGCTGCTTGTGCTTTTGGGCTCATGTTCATAAAGCCTGTGCCCTGACCTAACTTCTGAAGTGTTTCACCTATATTTTCCCTTAGTAATTTTACGGTTTTGGGTCTTATATCTAGGTCTTTAATCCATTTTGTAACTCTCCAATTTCTAGAACTGCAATCCCCAGCACAAACTGAGTATGCATGTAATAGAAGACATGCCAAACATGGGAACCTGTTCTTCACTTAAGCAAAAACTCAGGATCCTGTTCTTATATGAATCCATCTCCAGGTGAAGCCTACAGCAGGTCAAACTCAGCCCTCATGGTTCTAGTCCTTAGATGTGTTCATGTTACATGAAAACAATGTGGAAAATTGAAGTCTTAGCTTACTTCTTCTAGGTTATGCTAACTGCAGCTCTAAGCTAGACTTTTTAGTTATTCCTCATTAATCAGTTACTGTAGTTCTCTTCCTGAAATCAGCACCTACTGTTAATAAAGGTTTCAAAATATTCAGAGCAGAATCTATCATTATTTAACTTTTCAAAGTACTGGCTACTAACACCAATCTGAAGATTAATGGTTGAACATCAAGTATTTTTTGTCAACTGTTATATATAAAAGACTGGGACAGTAGGGTTGATGACTTTTATGACAGAATGGTAAATATATTTTGTGCACTTCTAAAAAGTCAAACTCCCTCTTGGAATGTCATGAAAGAGAAAAGAAACAAAAACTTTCTATTTGTCTCTTTTTAGGGTGACTTTATTTTAAAGTCCACAGAAAGATCTCAGAAGGTAAAGAATAAATTTACCTTATTTTCTTCTAAAAATTTCAATTTGATAGAAACATCATTGCGCATTTTATCATATTTTTCCTTATGTGCTTGGAACAGATGCTGTGACTGCTCAATCTTTGGCAGAGTGTTTGCATCACGTGGTCCAAGATTCAGTTCTTCCAAATCAGTGCGATATGCATCATATTCAATCCTGGAAAGAAGAAAATAAGTGAAACATACCACAAAAACACAGTGAAATATGTTCAAGAGATGGGTTGGAAATACATAACATTCAGTCTCACATTATGTAATATATAAAATTCTCATATTCTATACCTTATGTTTTTGAAATCATTACTTCTTTAAAAACAAAAAGCTATTCATGTAAGAATATGGGAAAAGCTACTTCTTAATCTCATTAACTATTCCTTCCAAAGTACAGTATTAACTGACAAGTAAAATTTCCAAAATTAAGAAACCAGTTTAAAAAAATAGATGGTAAAATCTAACAGATGTCAAAACAAGATCAAGGGTAGAGATTAATTCCCCATGCGAATTGGTTAACATTGACGAGGCAAAGCAAGTGAGGATAACAGACTTTAAAATGGCATACTAAAACTAACAGGTAAAACTAAGTTACATTGAGATCCTTAAATTATAGTCTAGGTCAGCAATGCACAACAGAAACACATGTAATTTAAAATTTTCTAGCAGTTACATTAAAGTAGTACAAAGCAATTTCACCTGTTTTTGAAACAATATATTTTATTTTACCCAACATATTTAAAATAGTATTGCAACATATAATCAATGTAAAAATTGTTAATAAAACTTCACATTTGGGGGGTGGGTACTAAGTCTTTGAAATACGTTGTGTACTTTACACATCCAGTACACTCAATTCAGACAAGCCACATTTCAAGTGTTCAAAATACTAATGGTAGTGTAAGGAATGGAGGATGGACTGGAGTAGAAGATTAAGAAATCAAAAGGAAACCGATTAGAAGACCATGGACATATGAGAAATGAGTCACTGAATGAGGATAAAGGCAATGGAAGTAAGAAAGAGACACAAAATATTTAGGAGGCAAAACTGACTTGGTAATAATAATCCATGGGTTCAGTAGCCAAACTGAATGACCTCTGACCTTTACCACCTCTAATGTCTTGAGCTAGTTATTTCATCTCTCTGTGCTCTAGTTTTTCATCTATAAATGGGAATAATAATCTCCACAAAAACTTCCTATATATAAAGCATGTAGGACACCTGGTAATAACTAATACCTTTAGAATGCTTATTATTATGGCCAAATTAGAAGAGGGTTAGCTAAAAGCAAACGTACTAAAAACAAGAAGAAATGAAAGAGAAAAGAGTAGAACTAAGTAAGTAGTAATGTGTGATGATTAAATGTGTAGACAAACAACCTCCAATAGCCTTGGAGCACATTTCTAAAAAGTTGTGATTAATTTATACATAATCACAGTTAAAATACTGACCCTTATATTCCTTAATTTTTACATTCAGAGTTACTAGATGGTATCAAAGTAAAACTTTCCATAAGAGCTTCTCTAACAGTGCTCCTTACCACCAAGAAGAGAAACACACTAAGTTTTCAAAATGCAACTTTTCACTTCAAGGTTGCCAGTCTTAACTGAGTCCATATCAACAAAGTTAGTATGGTTACTTTAAAACTTATATAAACTTCTAGAGAATAGGTGTCCACATCTGAAAAGTCTTGACTACAACTGACTCCCCTGTTGGTGCTGCTGTGAAGTGTTGAATGGGTTGTTATAAGACTCTCTATACACAAAGCACCAGAGGGCTAGGAAATACTTGCACACAATACATAACAGGGAGTATTAAAAGGCCACCTGGGCATTTGCTTAAATTACTACTTTTTGTGCTGATCAAATAGATGACCCTTGCCCTAAAAGTCAGTAAATTCTGGTTATAACAGAGGAAAAAATTCAGCTACTGAGAAATTTGTTTGACTTGAACACTTTAATTCTTTTTGAATATTATCCCTCAGTAGGCAATGTTGCACTGTTACAACTAGCCAGTTCCTCAACTACTTCATAAACAACAAAAAAAGTCAAACCCCAAGATAAACGTAATGAATAAAATCATATATTGTAATTTGAATAAGAAAAGATAAATTATGAGGGTGGGGGTCATTGTTGTTGCTTGTTTTTAAAATTCACACAGAGGTTGTTTAAAAGTTTCCTTTAAGTAACCAGCTACCAAGTACATATAACTTGATTTATAATCTTGTTCAAAAGTTCCAAACAGGGCTGACCCCGTGGCGCACTCGGGAGAGTGTGGCGCTGGGAGCGCAGCAGTGCTCCCGCCGCGGGTTCGGATCCTATATAGGGATGGCCAGTGCGCTCACTGGTTGAGCGCGGTGCGGCTGGTCACCAAAAAAAGACAAAAAAAAAAAAAAGTTCCAAACAAACCTATACGAGTAAATTAAGATCTTATACGACATTGTACTTCAAGTTAGATTTCTCATTATAAGATGTGAAAATTATTTTTTATACTTAGATATGTAAGTTTTAGATTAATCCAGTTCAAGTGTAAGGCCTAATGACCAAGAATAAAAGATAGGGAGCTTTGCTTCCTCATCTTGGCTTTGAAACTGACTACAAGTGAGTAAAGCATTTAACCTCTAGAGCCTTGTTTTTCTCGTCTGCAAATTAAATATAAAATATTTTGTATATGAACAGTGACTTATCTGATAAATTTGGCTTTCTTTAATTTGGGTTAATAGTTTAAAAAGCATGGTGGAAATAAAGGCTGAAGAGAAAGACACTACATGCTAAGTAACTAAAATATATTTCAGGATAGGTAGAAAATTACTAAGTAGAGAAACAAACTAGATTAATGTAGTTCTTAACTGGGAGGTGGTGGGGGTATTTTGAGAACAAAACAAAAGAATTTTCATTTTCAAAACCCATAAACATCAAAACAATCAGAAAGACTAGAAAACAAGAATGCTTAAGGTGATTAAAGAGATAAAAGAAGAGTATTCATTATAAACAAATTAGGACATTATGAATAAGGAACAAACAAATTTTTTTTTCCTTTTTGTCTTTTTTCGTGACCGGCAACGATCGCAACCCTCAGTGTCGCGCCCGTACCGGACCGGGACTGGGACCGGCCATGGGATCGCAACCCTCGGTGTTGCTCCCGCACCTCACTCAGCCAGTGAGCGGCCGGTCTGTATGTGGGATCCGAACCCTCGGCGGGAGCGCCGCCGCACTTCCCAAGCGGCGCACTGTAGCAGTGCGCCACCGGGCCGGCCCCGTAACAAACAAATTTTGAAAAGAACCACTTATATATATAAAATTTTTCATTCATATACCTACTGAATCCTTTGAAAAATACAGACAATGTCCATAAAAGGATTTAAATAGAGACTGGAAAACCAACTGCTTGGAATGTTATTGAAGGGATTCCCATTGAATAATCAAAACAATTAAGAAAAGTAAAAAAAAAAACAAGATCTAAACCTAAATAAACCATACAGCCCTATCCCTGCTCTTCTCCCACCAGACATCCAAAGCTGTTTGTTTTGACCTTCATTTCCAAGTCAATCAGAATCTCACATATTAATACTAAACTAAAAATTACAAACACATCATGGGACAGAAGCATCTTTTCCTGTCAAAACATCAAATTTACTTTTCCAAGTCATTTAGGCTCTTACTTATTTAAGGCATAAGGAAATATATACAGTAGTGCCCTCTTATCTGTGGTATCAGTTATCTGCAGTCCAAAATAGGTTAGTATAGTACAGTACAATAAGATATTTTGAAAAAGAGAGGCCACATTCATATAACTTTTATTAGTTATAATTGCTCTATTTTATTATTAGTATTATTAACTTCTTATTGTGCCTAATTTACTAATTAAACTATCACAGGTATGTACAAGAAAAAACATAGTATATATAGGGTGTGGTACTATCTGAGGTTTCAGACATCCACTGGGCATCTTGGAAAGTATCCCCAGAGGATAAGGTGGGACTACTGAAATTAAGAATAAGCACTCAATTGCAAAAAGACTAGATAAGTTTGGAGTTTTCATGCACATTCCTCACATCATTAAACTAGAGCAAGAAGCCAAAAAGTAAAAATAACGCTTCTAAAAGGGAGTTTCTAACTATGCTATATAAAGTATAACAGAAAATAAGAATTTGAAGTGTTCAGAGGAAAAGAACTCAAAGGGGACTAGAATGATACTTAAAAAATAAAAGTAGCAGAGCATATAGGGAAAAAAAATTGAGCCTGGAATCAAAAAGTGAAAAATGCTATAATGGGTCTGCTATTTTCCAGACATTTACAAGTATTTATTAATATGTTTTTTCTATATGTATATGAAATAGAACATATAAAAACACTGCATTATAAACAGTATATGTAAAGTAAATATTTAAAACTTATATAAAAGGAAAATTTGAAAGGGTTTGAAGGCTGGTCATAATCTGGATAACCGGAAGATCAGGGAGTTGGTATACACAACATAAAATCATGGTGTCAAAATGAGCTTGCACATTCAAGAGGTACCAGTCTGGCTATTGTAAAAGCAGTGTAACTGCTTACATTGGGAAACAGTGGTAATAAGGATGAAAGGTAAATTTAGGCCAGATTACAAAGAACCATCTAGTATCTACCTCGTAGAACACAGGGCCCTGTCCTCTTCTAAGGAGGCTGGATCTGGGAAATCCTTTATTTCCCTATTCCCTAGAAGGCAGGGTTAGGGCACATAACCAAAACTCAATTAGATACTCTCGGGCAAGTATTCAGGAAATTATATACAGTAGCTGTGCAACTTCAATTACCAGAGGCACCAAGCATCAAGGTCCTAATTAGATTCTTCTGAGGTATTACTTGGCTTTGGTTTTTACCCGTTTCCAGAATCCTGTTCTTCTCCCTTTGTTAGTTCTGTGGGCTATCCCATACCCTTCCAGTACATTCTTTTTCTGCCTATATTGGCCAGAGTTGGTTTCTGTTGTTTGTAACCCAAAACCTTAACTCAATCACATGCCATGTGCAAAATGAACAATATAGTAAAAATGTATACCTACCTGGCACTTTCATATTGTTTCACAGTTATTAACGTATCTTCAATTGTTTTATTCACCAAAGTGTTCACACTGGCAATGAAAAAATTAATGGCCCCAAGAAGAGTCTCTCCGTTTTTAGCCAGTAGCTTCTGGGTATCTGCGTTATAGCCAAATTCTTCCTAAAACAAAGAAGTCACCTTAACTTATCTAGTAGTAAATTACTAAATGTGACTAAGAAAATCTCAAACATATCACTAATGGGAAAATATATGATTTAGAAATCTAGTTATACAAGTTTTACTTTTTCTTTCAATCTTTAAGTAAATAGGAATCTAAATCAGTTAGCTATATAATCACCAAAAAAGCCTAGTAAACCAAAATTGTCATTGGCTCAGATACATAGCTAAAATCTAAATAATTTTTAAAAGTTAAACTACTTTGTACTAGAAAGAATATTTTTATTTCTATGTTTTGTTTCTACTATAGTATAAGCACAGCTGTTACGAAGAAAACTATAGCAGATTATTAATCAGAGAAACTATAACTTTCCCAACCAAATTAGGTAACAACTGATTAAAACTTTCAGACATAAAATAGATTGCAATTTTTTGTGTTTTGACTGAACCTCCTCAAAGTATAAATATTAACAATATACATTTCTTTGTAAACTTAGTAACCAGTTGACTCCCAAGCTCAGGTCTATCTAGGCACGAAACTGAGGAAGGATCACTCAACACCAGATTTAGTTCGTTCTGATTAAACTGAGTCTTGGCTAAGTAAACATTACACAAGACTTCTTCAGATATGGGAAGAACTACCCCCTAAATGTTCAGCAGAAAGCTTTCCAGGAAGTGCAAGTTTTATTAATTAACAGATTAATCAGAAACACATCTGACCAAAAAAAAAGTTGATCATATTTTATTGTAAGATGTATTATTCAATTTGAGAATTTTCCAGTTTGTTATACGACACTTTTCAATTGCAGCTGGGAAAAAAAACCACGTGATATTAATTAGGACCTTAGAAGATGCAAATTTAATGCTAGTGCTATAACTATAATTAAATTCCTAGGTGATATTCAATAATTCAGTAACCAGCAGAAAGGTAAAAGTATTTTCCATTTTAGAGAGGCCCACATAACTCTTTACTCTGGATGCAGTCTTCAAAATTTTATAGATCTTGATTTGCAAATATTGACAGATACAGGATTATATAAAATGAATATCAATCAATGTATGTAAAAACTAAAATGAAAGGCAGGACATCTGCAGATTTTTTCACACCAAGTTTCTATAAGGTAAGTTACACACTGAAGTCTAAATAAACATTACTGGAAATAGAATAGTACGGGAGAAAACATATTTGTATCTTTTAGAAAAAATAAACAGAACACATTACAATTGTATTTATTACCTTTAATATTAAAAGGTACAAGGCAAAATGAAGAAATCAACAAAAGGAAGAAAACATGAACATTAGATTTATATAAATACAAAAGTTCATAAAAAGTAAGGGAACCTTTTCTACTCACTGTATAACTAAGTATGTATCATTACACCATACCCCTGGTAACATTGTGTTCATTTCTAAAAGTTCTTCTCAATACCCACAAATCCACATCATTACTTTGAAAATGCCAAAACTCCTAATTTAACCACAGGGAGATCTATACAACCTAGAAGGCTGCTCTTTCACACACAAAAAAAAACAAACAAAACTGGAGTCCAGCAGAATGAAATAGCAACAAATTGAAAAGTTATAAAGTAGAATTTGGAATCCTGTATTTACTTACAGATGAGAACAACAGGCTTAAATTCAAAGCAGACACAAAAGTAAACTGACCCTGTTCTGTTTCATGAATGTAAATCTCAGCTATAATTCTGGGAGGAAAATGAGTATAAAACTTAAGATTTAATGTATAATCTGAAAACTCAACTGCACAGAATAAAAAGCTTTTTTATAGTATAAGGTAATAAAAGATATAGAGCACTAATAAGAAACAAATGAATATACATATTGATATACATTATAAATATACCTTTTTGGCACTGAAAATAAGATAAAATATGACTCTTAAACCTTATTTAGTTGATAACAAGTTAATAATTTTAGTATTCTCAATTGGATAGGGGTGTTTCATACATTATTATAAATTTCCTTAGCAATTACAAATAAACTGAATATAAAATAACCAAAGAGTATACACATCAAGAACAGGGTTGAAGTTCTAATCTGCCACTGAAGATGGAATGTCAATACAATCCCCTGATCTAAAAATTTGGTTGCTTTATATATAGAGAAAGCAAAGTTTCAAAACATTTGAATTTTTCTTTAGCAGCTCCTACATCATTTACATTTACCAGATGCAAATGACTACCATTTTTTGTTAAATTTATAACTTAGGAACAAATAGAAGGATTTGATCGGATCTAAAATAGCTAGTTTTATTAACAGAAATTATTACCTAATTAATAACAGATCAGTTATTTTAAACAATAATACAGAGCAGTAAAAAATTTAAATCACAAGTGTTAATAGATGACAACTGACAGTAATATGGATTGTACACTTTACAAGGGTGAACTTTATGGTATGTAAATTATATCTTAATAAAAATGTTATTTAATACAAACAAACCTGGAATACATTTGTGGAATGGACACTCTGCATATGAATTTGCCTTCCCTGCAGGCAATGCCTCTGCCAAAATTACCATCCAGGGACTTAGAATGTCTTACCCACCATCACGATATTCTACACAGCACTGTTTCTGATCAAGGAACACACTTCAGAACAAATCAAGTACAAGAATGGGCCCATGCTCAAGGAATTCACTGGTCTTACCATGTTCCCATCATCTTGAAGCAGCTGGTTTGATTAAACAGGAGAATGTCTTTCTGTGGTGCTGTTTCTCTCAAAGCCAGGATTCACAGCTACTACCAAAATTTTTTGTTTCCCATCCCTGCAACCCTGTGCTCTGTTGGTCTAGAGATCTTTGTTCCAAAGGGAGGAATGTTTCTACCAGGAGATACACAGTGATTCCATTGAACTGGAAGTTAAGACTGCCACCCAGCTACTTTGGGGTCCTCATGCCTCTGGATCAACAAGCAACAAAGGGAGTTACTTTGCTGGCTGACATGATTGATCCTCATTATCAAGGGGAACTGGACTGCTACTCTACAATGGAAATAAGGAAAAGTATGTCTGAACTGCAGAAGATATTAAGATGTCTTTTAGCACTATATGCCCTGTGATTAATGTCAATGGAAAACTACAACAACCCATTTCAGGCAGGACTACTAATGGCCCAGAACATTCAGTAATAAAGGTTTGGGTCACCATTCCAAGCAAAGAGTCATGACAGGCTGAGGTGTTTACTAAGGGGAAATGAAATATGGAATGGGTGGTTAAAAAAAAAAGGTAGCTATAAATACCAGCTATGATGTCTTAAGCATTTGCAGAAATGAGAATTGTTATATTTCCTTCATATTCTGTTATGAATGTGTGTGCATATAAAGCAAATGTCTTTGTTTTCTTCCCTCTCACATCCTCTTGTTATAAGACATATTATCTTTATATCATAGTATTGAAGTATTGTTAAATTTTTACATCATAGTATTTAAGTTACAGAATATTAAGGAAAAAAGTGAACATCACCCAAGGAATCTGTATTCTCTTCTAGGGAAAGGGTTAGTGTGTCTTTGTATGGAGGCTAGTAGTATCATGTTAGGTGGGAATATAGGTTGTTATTGTCTTTATTTGGAAATTAAGTATGCTTTAAGGAGAAGTATGTGTATAGTACCATGTTGACCAAGTATGGACTATAACAGTTAATTTTATGTGTCAAGTTGGCCCAGCTGTTTGGTCAAACCCTACTCTAGATGTTGCTGTAAACAAACAGATTTTGTAAACGTGATTAACATTTACAATCAGTTGACTTATCCCCCATAATGTGAACGGGCTTCATCCAACCAGTTGAAGACCTCAAGAGCAAAAGACTGAGGTTTCTTGGAGAAGAAGGAATTCTGCCTTGACTATAACACAGAAATCCTTTAAAAAAAAAAAAATGCTCAGAATAGGCAAATATATAGAAACAGAACAGATAAGTGATCACCTGAAGCTGGAGAGTGGGGAGAAAGGACAGGTGGGAGTGGGGAAGAGAAATGGAGAATGACTACTAATAGTTACAGAGTTTCTTTTTTGGGTGATGAAAGTGTTCTAAAATTGTGGTGATGGCTGCATGATTCTTGTGAACAAACTAAAAATTGTTGGACTGCATACTTTATATGGGTGAACTAAATGAAATGATAATTACACCTCAATAAAGCTATTTAAAAAACAAAAAAGAAAGAAATCCTGCCTGAGTTTGGCCAATTCACAATGGTGTGGGCCAATTCCTTAAAATAAATCTCTCACTCTCCACACACATGCATGCACACACACAAACATATGTATACCTATGTACATACATACTAGTATATAGAAATGTACATAGCACATACATATTTCCTATTGGTTCTGTGTCTTTGGAGAATCCTGACTGATAAAACACCACCCATCCTGTAATACTGATTCCACATTTCAAATATATCACTAATATATTTTAGCTTATCATTACTTCTGGTTACTCTTGCATTTGTACTGTTAAAAGGAAATACTATTGATTCTACATTTCAAATACATTTCTAATTTATTGTTACTTCTAGATCTTGAACCCATATCATCAAAATGCAAAATTTTTCCAAACCCTAACACCTCATAATTTTGTTGAAAAGAAGATGGCCATATTCTTTGGTCCATAATTTTCATTTTTTTCATTTATAAACACCAATTAGAATGTTTAATCCAATAAATTTTATTTCTACAATTACCTATTTCCTTCAAATCACCTTTGTACACACACCTGCTTTTAGCATTTGTTTACTAACAAACCATATCAAGTACATTTTCATACACAAACATCATTAAAAAATAAAGATCATGTCTTTTTAGCAAAATAGGATGATCCAGATTCTTGTAGAAAAATGTTGCATGGTGAATTCATTCCTATCAAATGACTAACTAGATAAAAATACCAGTGATTTTTATTTGTTTTATGTGTCAATTGGGCTGGGTCACAGTGCCCAGATATTTGGTAAAACATTCTCGATGTTTCTGTGAACATGTTTTTAGATAAGATTAACTTAAACTGGTGGACTTGGAGTAATGCAGATTACTCTCCATAAAATGGATGGGCCTCATCCAATCTGGTGAAGGCCTTTAGAAAACAAAGACTGACCTCCCCTGAGAAAGGAGTTCTGACAGCAGACTGCCTTTGGCTTCAAACTGCAACTCTTCCCTGGGTCTCCAGTCTGCTTGCTTACCCTGCAGATCTTGGACTTACTAATCCTCCACAATCACATGGGCCAATTTCTTCAAATAAATCTCTCTATATATCTTACATCCTGTTGGTCTTGTTTCTCTGAAGAATCCTAACTAATACAATATCTTATTTCCTTTTTGTCCTTAAAAATATATCGTTTAGGGGCCGGCCCAGTGGTGCACTGCTACAGTGCGCCGCTTGGGAGCGTGGTGGTGCTCCCGCCGAGGGTTCGGATCCCACATACAGACCAGTTCCCGCTCACTGGCTGAGCAAGGTGCGGGCGCAACACCGAGGGTTGCGATCCCGTTGCCGGTCCGGTCCGGTATGGGCGCGACACTGAGGGTTGCGATCCGTTGCCGGACACGAAAAAAGACAAAAAAAATATATATATATATCGTTTAACTTACTGATTCTTGAATTTGAGAAAAATCATTTAGCATACAATCATCTGAAGACTTGCACCTTGAGAGTTCACTTATGTTATCAATATTGCCATCATCATTAGAGTTATTAGTGCTGTGTCTCTGCAGTCATCTTCTTATTTGTCTCATGTCTTCCTCTGGTATTGTCTTCTCTTTGCCATTATAGGCAGAAAATGAAAATTCTAAATTTGCAACTGTGTTGCATGAACATGCTCCCGCTGAGGGTTCGGATCCCACATACAGACCGGTTCCTGCTCACTGGCTGAGCGAGGTGCGGGTGCAGCTCCGAGGGTTGTGATCCCGTTGCCGGTCCGGTCCGGTATGGGCGCGACACTGAGGGTTGCGATCCGTTGCCGGACACGAAAAAAGACAAAAAAAATATATATATATATCGTTTAACTTACTGATTCTTGAATTTGAGAAAAATCATTTAGCATACAATCATCTGAAGACTTGCACCTTGAGAGTTCACTTATGTTATCAATATTGCCATCATCATTAGAGTTATTAGTGCTGTGTCTCTGCAGTCATCTTCTTATTTGTCTCATGTCTTCCTCTGGTATTGTCTTCTCTTTGCCATTATAGGCAGAAAATGAAAATTCTAAATTTGCAACTGTGTTGCATGAACATTAAAAAAACCCACAGGCTTCTTTTTGGCAATGCAAACAAACAAACAAACAATTTCACTACTGCATCATTACTCTAGGCAATTCCATCATTCTTTTGTTTTCTTACTATTGTAGTCATTTTTAACGTGGTTGGAAATAAATGATGAGTAATGATAAAATAATTCCTAAAATAATGAAACAGCAACATATTATAAGATAGAGGAAAATAAGATCATTAAAATCTCATACAATTTTGATTTATAAAAAGGTCCAATGGAACCATATGGTATTTGCAATATAAGAGTTTTATTCTACTAAAAAAAATAATAAATTTTCTCATTGGAATACCTCTAAAAAAGAATGAGTCACAACAATATCAATCCTTATAAAGAATTAGAAATGCTCAAACAAGAAACTTGAAAATTAAAACTGGATCCAATGGGCTTGAATACTGAGGATTAATCTTTCAGTTCTGTAAAAGAAGAATTTACACATCTTAAAAAGAAAGACAATAAAAGTACCTACTAGCTAAGATTGTTTGAGCATTAAATGAGCCAATACACATAAAAACCACTTAGAACATATCTGGCAGAGAGTAAGCCCCCAGTCTATGTTAACTGTTATAATTAATAGAGCCTACTGGGTGTAGTATCACTGATAACATTGCTGTAACACTTCCATACCCTGGCTACTTCTCTTTCCATATCTTGGGGATTTTTCTCTGGGCCATAGACTCTAAAGAATACACTTAAAGAGGCAAAAAAGAGATCATGAAAAAACAGACAGGCCTGGATATAAATTCAAGTTCTACCAGTTATTTGTTTTGTGATCTTACAAAAATTACCTAAGCTCTCTTAGCCTCAGTTTCTTTATAAAATGAGGATATTTCCTGCAATATTGTGTAGCTAAATTATATTACGTAATAAATGTAAAGCACCCAGCCCAGTGCATTTAAATTTGTGAGCACTCAATAACTGTAGCTATTACGATTCAGCTTCCCAATTATTAGATTAGTTTTTCTTTTTGTCTAATAGCTCAGTTAGAATTGAATTTCAATAGTTTTCACCAAGGTTCTAGGACAAAGTGATTTAATGCTCTAAATTATCTAATTCTTCAAGTTGTAAATCTATAGGCAAGGGATACCTGTACTTTTTTGCTCCAGGCAAAAAAAAAAAAAAAAAAAAAAAAAATCCCAAACAAAAATACTCCCCAAAATGGACATAAAAGTAGTCATTTAAGTTATTAAAAGAAATTCTTAAGAATACTGTGCTGAATACTTATACGGATAAATGCAGAAAAGAATTTCATTCTAAAATTCATAATTTATAATGATTTCAGTAAAAGTCTATCATGAATCCAATCAAGTTAGTTACTGTTTGTTCAACACACCTGGAGATTTTCAATAAGTGCCTAATTTACTTTTTATGCACACCAAAGAATCATACATAGCTATAATTCTAGGCTCAGACAAGCTGAGCACTCTTCTTTTTGCTTCTCTCTAACCTGGTTCCCTTCTCCTGAAACCTCCAGCTATCTTTTCTAGGATACGACTGAATTACTACATTGACAGAAGTCAGCTGGACCTTCTAAAAGATTATACGAAATATCTTAAAAGAACATCTCAAAATTCCAATTTGATTAATAGTTCAGCAAGTCATAAATGTAACAAATTACCTCTTAGAATACTTCTATTACCAATTAACCCCTGTCCCTAATTGTTATTCAAAATAATCTTACATGGAGTTCTAGTGACTTTAAACTCAGGTCAGCAAATGCATCTCCAAGCTGCCTTTGGGTATGCACCATCTGGAAAAGCTGGGTTGACAATGTCTGAGCCAGTCTTAGAATATTTTCATATTTTTTCTTGTTATCTCTTAATATATCAATCTGAGCTTCAAGTTCAAGGTCCACAGTTCTTGAGCCACGGCCTAGCTTCTCAGAGATAATTTGTCGAGTACACTAAAAGTGGAAAGATATCATTTGTTTAGGAAGGAAAAAAAAGAACAAAAGAAAAAATAATATAGCAATCCAAAATACAAATTCTAGAGCTTATGGCATATACTATTTTTTGGCTTCAAGAGAGTTAGCCTAACAAACAAAATTGTTAGCTCCCTTAGAAGTTGATCAAGACAAACTTCCTGACACCTTCTTTATTCTCATCAACTAAGGACGTTTATGAACAATTTTTTTTTTTTTTACAAAAGAGTTCTTTGTTAAAAAGTAGAGAAATTCTTAACTACATAGAAAATGACAGGACATGTGAGAGGCCAAAACCACAGAAGGGGGATAAAACTATTACTATGGAAAACATACAAACAGTCCTGGGAGATGAAATTCACATCAAGAAAAAAGTTTAACTGAAGGCACTGTGATTTTAATGAGAAAAACCTCAGCAATAAAAAATGTTTGAAATGGTAACAAGATAAAGGCAATACGTCAGTCATTCCCACACTTTTCTTCCACACTAGGATTTTCCCTATGCAATATTATCAGACATATTTACTGTATCTAGAAACCAAAGTATGTGGTACCTTTTAGCAACCAAGATATAATAATCTGCTAAAAGTCAAAAAGCCAGAATTTACTGAAGGAGCTTTGCAGACTAGGCAAAATAAAAGAAATGTCTACTGTTGTTTGAGTTGCCATTCTTTCACAGAAATAATGGTTACAAGCAGGCAATAGGGGTGAAGTTTAAACGAGGAAGTACTTTTTGTTTCCAGGAAGTTAAGGTAGTGGGAAGAGTAAGGTGAAACTGATTATATAGCAAATTAAGATAAATCCGGACACCTAAAACAAGTTTTGAAACTGAATTTACAGAGCTTGTATTTCAACACAGGTAATTATACATTCTTAAGGAAAATCTAAATAATCTGGAAATAAGAATACTACAGATTGCCTACATGGAGCTTTGTAAAGAAAGCTGTAGTGAAGATATAAAGTTGCTATCCATTTCCCCACTCATCAGGGTTCCAGAGGAAGTTTCCCACATGACCTTGGAAGAGCAAATTTTTATTTAAATTGATGTCTAGTGTATACTGAAATTAAAATACAAAATTAAAGATCAGTACATATTATAGAGCAAGTTTAAAATAGAAGAAAATTAAGAATCTAAGATCTCTACCCTTCCTCAAAGTCCTTGAAAATGGAGACCACTTATAATGAGCTGGTGGTTCTATTTAATTTTCCATATAAATTAAGAATTCATTTTGAAGATAAGAGGACAAAAGAAGCTAAGTTAAAGGGGCAAAAGGAAGCTGAAGTAAATTACTGATCTCCTACTTATGGGAGGGTGGATGAAATAAAGTGACAGATAGTGTACAAAATACCATGAATCACCAGCATACTCGCTAATGAATTTACAAGATAATCACTGTGTACTCTGAGTATTTAAATAACAGCAAGAGCTTTTCTGTAATGCAAAAAAATGAATAAAGACATTTAAGAACAAGCAAAAGAGTAAATTCATGGCAACAACTGACAGATATAAAAGGGTTATTAAGATGAAATATAGAGAAGGGAGCATAAAAGGAAAACAAACAGGGGAAATAGGTCAACCAATAAATGAATGAGGCAATATGACAAGAAAAACAGGGATGAGAGTTTAAAATACAATGGTTTCAAGACAAGAAAACTTAATTTGATAAGGGTGTAAATGCTAATGGCACATTCTTAAACATTTTTATTTATTTATTTATTTTTATTTTTATTTTTTTTTCCTTTTTGTCTTTTTCCGTGTCCGGCAATGGATCGCAACCCTCAGTGTTGCCCCCATACCGGACCGGGACCGGCAACGGGATCGCAACCCTCGGTGTTGCTCCCGCGCCTCGCTCAGCCAGTGAGCGGGAACTGGTCTGTATGTGGGATCCGAACCCTCGGCGGGAGCACCACCACACTCCCAAGCGGTGCACTATAGCAGTGCGCCACCAGGCCGGCCCCTTAAACATTTTTAAAAAGTGTTTAATTTTTGAGAAAGATGGCAAACAGCTTTGAAAGCTAAAACCAAGATTACTCTTAAACAACAAAAAGACCTCAAAAACACTCTATTTTAGACTAGGAAAAAACAAAAATAAATGAAAAGATAAAACCAGAATTAATTATTCACAACTATTTCTGCAGATGAGAATAAATAAGGAAACAGATAAATTTTGGATTCAAATTTTGTGAATAAAATCAGGTAGATTAAAATAATATTTATGAAGATGGATTCAAGGCCTAAGCTTAAAATTGCTCCAATTATATACTTGGTTTTAATTACCAGACTGGTCTTGGGGCCAAAACTAAAAACCAATAAACGCAGTGCTAAATATTCTCTTTGAGGAAAAAACCTTAAAGTGTTTGCTATAGAATAGAAACAGAAGAAATTAAAGGTAGAAATCACAAAGGATAGAGGATCAAAGTCATAGCCAAAATCAAATTACTCAAGAATAATCTGGATAACAAGCACAGTCCTAAAACAGCCAAATCAGAGTAAGTACTTGAAACAATGACAATGAATGCCCAACATTAGCTACAATTAGGACGGAAAAGGTCAAAAACCATGAGAACAAAGAGTCGTGTAGAGCCAATAAGGTCACTACACTCAGCTTTTTTTGGTTGAGAGGTGTATGTCAGCCTAGACACACTGGGCTACAAGCTCCATAAAATCTCATAAGTCAAAACTTTTTCTCTTTTGACCTAGATAAAAATATTCAAATTAAGTTCTGATAAAAAAAATTTTTCATTTAAAAATAATGTGATCACTTTGAAGAAAATGATGCCTCCTTCGCATAATTTACACCATGTGTACAACATTTTAAAGAATGGTCATTTTCATTAACACAAATTTTAAGAAAGGCTGAATGCGGAAACCTTAATAGTGATTCAACTCAGATTATTGTAGAAGTAAGAGATGGAAGAAAAGGGACAGATAATGACACATACATATATGGGAAAAAATAAATAAGTAACAAGGAAAACACCAACTAAATGACATGAGAGGAAGGCTCAAATAAACAAAAGCTTAAACTTCAAGAAATACGTAATTTGTGATTACTAGGGTTTGATTTAGAAACAAGGCCTGTATTCTTTAGGTTCAAAATGTGTGGACATAGAATAGTAATAGAAGCAAATTTCACAAATAAATAAAGGAATGGCTGAATAAATAAGTTTAATAAATAAATGAATAGAGAAGTGAAATGAAGACGAATTCCAAGTAGCAGGCAAACATAGCCTCATGTTACAAAGTTATAGAAGTGTGAGAAAGCATACATTTAGGAAATCTCTGAATAATTTTGTATGTATCACTGAATCTTCAGAAAGAAGAGAGAAGTAGTAGAAGACAAAGATAGAAAAGCATATAGGGGTCAGATTCACACCATTCTAAAGACATGGGGATCAACTGGAGGATTTTAAGCAAGAGTGAACCACATTAGGTGGAGTAGAGTATATAATCTAAGAGAATTTGTTAAGAAGCTATTACAGTAATGTGAGAGAGTAATAAAAACTATGGCTGTGAAGGCTGGGATACAGAAAAGGAGAAAAAATAAAAGAATATTAAGGAGGCCCTAGGATTTAATGACTGACTGAACACGTGGGATCAGCAAAAAGATGGAGTAGAAATTTGTGAATATTTGGGTGAATCACTATGGTACAAGGGAATACAAAGGCAAAACAATACATGGTATGAGAGAATCTACATCGTTGAGAATAGAAAGGACAATGACTTAATAGAATGTCCTGAATGAGAAAAACAGATTAAGCAGTCATCACTTTTTGAAGACTACCGTTGTCATTTCTCAGATTCTACACTGACATGAGCTAAACAATTTTTGCAAAGATTCATGTAGCACGTTTCAGGGCACTTTTACCACCTTAAGAAAACGTATACTCTGGGCCGGCCCGGTGGCACAATGGATAGTGCGCCGCTTGGGAAGCGCGGCGGCGCTCCCGCCCGAGGGTTCGGATCCCACATGTGGACCGGTTCCCGCTCACTGGCTGAGCGAGGCGCGGGGGCAACACCGAGGGTTGCAGTCCCGTTGCCGGTCCCCGGTCCGGTACAGGGGCAACACTGAGGGTTGCAATCCGTTGCCGGACACGGAAAAAGACAAAAGAAAATAAAAAAAAATAAAAAAA
>NW_007728028.1:16025-26202 GCF_000696425.1 Galeopterus variegatus | reverse complement strand
AAAAAAAAAAAAAAAAAAAAAAAAAAAAAAAAAAAAAAAAAAAAAAAAAAAAAAAAAAAGAAAACGTATACTTCTACAAAGGATTTCAGATCATATTTTAAATTATTAACAGAAAAAATAAATTCACTTCTGTATTACTCTTGAGAAGACACATAAGAGAGAACTGCTCTGTATAAACATACAGAAAATTCCTGATTTACCAACCACCAGACCCACAAATGATTGGTGAACATAGAGAGAGCTGTGGCTAATGCTCTAACATGAGCTGCTAGGACTTTCATCCATTTAATTATTAACACTTAACAAGTCTACTGTCTTGTTTCCATTAAGATTGAAGGGTACTAAGTGGATTTGAAGCTTAAGCTATTTGTAATACATCAAATACAGTACAGACTAAATATTTTGCTTATTTGTTTTACAAAGAGCATAAGAAAAATAACCACCAATTACTTTGAAGAAATGCAACTAACAATGTTAACAAACTTTTGAGACCCAATTCATTTGCAATCTGGTGCTGCCTGTACAGTTAATGCTTAGTTACTAGAATAAGATAAGAGAATTTCAAACTTTGGAGAACTAATATACCTCTCTTGACCTTCGATTGCTATAAAGTATCAAAGTGGGGGAGGGCAAATATACCTGTAGCAGCTCTACAGTTAAATGTATTCCAAGGTAGCACATTTCTTCAATCATGTAAATTATCTGTCAGTTAATAAGCATTTTAATAGCTTTTTTACTCTTTTGTACTGACTTTTTAAATACCATGCAAAGATCAATAATAAAACAAATACTTCATTTTCTAATTATATTTCCATGTTTAGATGGCATTATTTTCTCATATATTCACATAATTACAGTATATTATGAATAACATACAAATGAAAATTCTTAGGACCATGTAGGGTAGAAATATTAAAAAATTACAAACCTTATAGGTGTTTAGACTCCACTTTCTAACAAGTTCTAACTTTTCCATTGCAGGATTTTTAATTTCATCTGCTAGAATAACTGGTCCACTTTTTGTCTGTGTTCTCTGGCCACCTGCATGATCATAGCAAAAGATAAAAACACAATCCAGATAAAGCTAAGTAGGGAAAGAAAACAAAACGTTGATGCTGTTGAAATTAAACCACTTATGCATTTAAAAAATAAAAAGGTTTCCACAAAGTGAAGGGCTTTTCTAGAATCACTGAAGATAATTTCCTAACTACTTAAAAAACATTTCTGTTCATTAAACACAAATGCCATGTGGTATGTCTGTCTTCCTTTAAAAAAAAAAAATTCTGCCACAATCAGCCTTTTCTATATAAGCTACAGTTTACTCCAAGAAAATAAAATTTTCACAACTAATCTTATAATCTAATGACCCTGAAAAAGAACTATCTTCATCAATAAAAATCTAAAAGTCCACATAATCCCCATAGCGACCTCCTTTCACTGTACTACGTAGACCAGAACAACAAAACATTGCTATCATTTTGTAGGATTTGAAACAGTAGCTGAAATTTCATATATTCATTAAAATTATCTTAACACCAGTATGACTGGCTGGGTTGAAACAAGAGCTACATTGTACCTCTTTTTTCTCAAGAGACCAAGAAAAAAAAAGGCTAAAAAAAACCCAGCCATAATTAATAAAGGCAGTGTAAAATCCTGACAATGTATTGTTCCAAACAGTACATTAAAAATTCATGACATAAAAGCAACTCTATAACCATAAAGTTCCTAATAGTAAAATATTTTTCATAGCAGAAAGATGTTTCCTAAACGTTTATTATACTAATGACTTGGAATAAAAACTTTATATAATTCAAAAAGAACAATGAAATAAGGAAAAGAGAAAAAGTTGTAAAAACGGTTTTAAAAATTTAAGGTCAGCAAAAACAACTTCTCTCAGTTATTCCTAGAGCTGGACCAGCTTTTATGACAGATTTACCACCGTCTAAGATTGCGAACAGTGTATAAAATGAAATACATCTAAGAATTTACAAAACTTTCATAGACACAAAATAGAAATGTTAACATTTCATATAAAAAGAAATGTGGAGCTCATTTTCTCCCCATTTTTATAGACCAGTAACATTAAAGTGCAGAGCAAATTCAATGCAAAGATATTGATTTTTCCTAAATATTTTTCACTGGGTATAACTCATAAGTTACAGTCTGCATACTATTTGTAAGTTAGGCTGAAAATAAGAAGACTCAACCTTTTCCACTTGATCTATTCCCAATAACAAACAGCCCAATTGTTGAAAGTTCCTTTTCTGTTTAATTGAAAACAAAGGGCAGAGTTGCAAAGCTGGGAGTTGAGGATCAGATAAGTGAACCTGTATTTTCCAGAAAGAAAGAATGATTTAAAACAAATCAAATTTTACCATGTTTTTAATCTTAAAAATGGATTAAATTTCAGATTTGTGATACCACCTAACTACTTTGAAAAGCCAGAAAGACAGGCAATGGCTAAAAAGATCATTTCCCCTATTGTTAAAAAAAAAAAAAAAGAGGAGCAGCCACCAAAAAAGCCAGAATAACACACACCTAAGAACATAAAGCAAGTGATTATGAAACTGAGTGAATTAGTTTAGCTTCAGCAGTAGCAAGAAGGGCTTTATCCAATCAGCGCAGTGAATACCTGCAGGAACTATTAAATCACTTCCTTGTTGAGCCAGTCGACTAGCTGCAACCCTGCTAGGAGACATAACAGATGGCAATGGTGGTGCTGGGGAACCTGAAAAGGGTAGACATTTAACTGTGAAAATCCTTTTCCTCCTCCACATACTGTACATTTTGAATATAGGTTTACTGACAGTTCCTTTAAAATATTCAAACACTAGGATTAAAAACTGGAATTCATATATTTCCTTTCTTGCAGGAAAGGACTAATAATAAATGAACACTACCAGGCTGAGTTCTTATATGAATTTTTCACAAAACTGACAAAACCAAATAAAACACAAATGTATATGAAGAAATTTGGCAAGATCACATCTAAAGAGGACTTTACCTGGACTCTGCTATTTCCAAAATCAATTAATAGAATGTGATTAAAGATTTCATAACTTGCTACTCTTCTGTACAAAGGAAAAGCTCTTCAAGTAAAAATCCAAAGGCATTAAGGAAATGTTAATGAATTACAGCCTTCACAGGAATTACAAATTTCAAATCTTAAGTACCGTAGACCATTGCTAATCATAGTGTAAATGCAGGAGACCTATATCAATTAAGTCACTTCGAAACTTGTTATACATGCAAAATCTCAGGTCCTGCCCCAGAACCACTGATCCAGAACGTGCATTTTCACAAGATCTCCAGGTGATCCATATGTACTTTCAAGTCTGAGAAGTCCTGCTAACATTCATAACCTCCAGGGACATTTTCAGTCCTCATCACACTTCTCTGTTCAGTAATATTAACTACTATTAGATACTCTCTACTTGAAATTCTTTCTTTGGTTTCTGTAACTTTACTCTCTTTTTATTCTTTCCAGACTTTGCCTGCTCCTTCGTACTTTACTTTGCAGGCTTATCCTGTCCCTCAGCCACTGGATGTGACTTGTTCCTGGCCTGTCTTTTTTTTCTTTCCCTCCCAAACTCTCTTTTCTCATCCCCACCCTCTCTATCACCTCAGAACAATTGTTCATGCTGATTTTTCTGTCTGAAATATTCTTCTCTTGAGTCTTTACCTGGTTAACTCCTATTAGTCTTTTAGGTCTAAATTTAATTATCACTTGTTCAGGGAAGCTTTCCCTGAATTCTGATTAGTAAAATTGCCTGTTATATTTCCCACAGCATCATTCAGCTTTTTTTTTTTTTTTCTTTTTTGTCTTTTTTACTGACCAGTAACGGGATCGCAACCCTCGGTGTCACACCGTACCGGGCACCGGCAACGGGATCACAACCCTCGGTGTTGCGCCCGCACCGCGCTCAACCAGTGAGCGGGAACCGGTCTCCACATGGGATCCGAACCCTCGGCGGGAGCACCGCCGCACTCTCAAGCGGTGCACTCTCCAGTGCGCCACCGGGCCAGCCCACTCCTAGAGCTTTTATACTTGGGACACTCCACAAGATCTACTGATTTTCAGTGCAACAGTAATCTATAGTTTTCTAAAAGCCACTCATGATTCTCAAACACAGCCAAGTTTGAGAACCAGCATAAAGAACACAATTTTTAAATGAAACACAAATGAATTTTAAATTCTAACTCTGGGTTTGAAATTCTGGCTCTATCTACCACATAGTATCAGGAACAGCCTGGCAAACTACCTAACATCTCTGAGCTTTAGTTCACCATGTTACTACGAGTTATCTACATGGTAAGAAATATGGACTATCCTGTATTGTTGTTAATGCCCAGCATCAAACCTAAGGGAGGAATAATTAAAAAGAAGTTGAAAAAATATGGAAATCCTTCCACATTTAGCTGAGAATATTTTAATGTCTGTAATGTACTTTTATTTCAATTACACTCTTCCCCATTTCTCTGGAAAACATATAATGTACCAAATTCATAAATTTTCTTTTTTTTTTTTTTTTGTCTTTTGTCTTTTTTCCATGTCCGGCAACGGATCGCAACCCTCAGTGTTGCCCCCGTACCGGATCGGGGACCGGCAACGGGATCGCAAGCCTCGGTGTTGCTCCCGCGCCTCGCTCAGCCAGTGAGCGGGAACCGGTCTGTATGTGGGATCTGAACCCTCGGACGGGAGCGCCGCCGCGCTTCCCAAGCAGCACACTATCCAGTGCGCCACCGGGCCGGCCCTCATAAATTTTCTAATAGGAAAGAATCAACATCCACTTTTTTTTTTTTTCTTTACTTACAATTAGTAATAATTTGTCATACTGTAGATATACTAAGTTCTGATGTGGAAACAGTCACCGGTTCTAACAGTATGAAAACCTTAATTTGGACTGGATCTCACATTAAAATTCAAACACACCATAGACCTACATAGACTGATACTACCTTTTCAAAGTAAGACATACTTGTCTCTTTAAATCTATTGAATTATAAAATTTAAAACTGGAAGAAATGACAGAAATCAACTAGTCTGAACTTTCACATTAAACTATAAAAAAAATGAGGCCCAGAGAGGATGAAATAGTTTCTTATTAGAGATTCAGATTTTCTAAATCTATACCATAATATCTCCATTATTAAATTCAATACAGAAAACAATAATCTGTAAGTTATTTGCTGAGTTGGAAAACATTTTTATAGGTAATCTAGTCCAATCACCATTTTAAACAAAGAATATATTTCTACTATCCAAGGAACAAGGACTTTTATTATTAGGAAGTGTTAAATAAAAGACTACTGTAGTTCCATGTCTTGACCCCAGGAACAGAGCTCTGTTTCTTCTAGGTATTACAGTTCATTAATCTTGCACGAGAAATAATACCATGGCACAACATGAGCTGTGTATAATATATATAACAAATGATACATAACTTTCCAAACTCAAGTTGCAAATGATATGGTGCTGAGGTAACTGGGACTTCAGCTTTTTTGTTTTACCTTCAAAGGTAATTATCACTTCTTTGTATCTTCAATATCCTAACCCTTTAAGCTACTAATTTAATTACCAGAATTATTCACTAATACCCAATTTTTAGAAATTCTTAAAAATCCAGGATCCTGGGGCGGGCCCGGTGGCGCACTGCTACAGTGTGCCGCTTGGGAGCGCGGCGGCACTCCCGCCCAGGGGTCGGATCCCACATACAGACCGGTTCCCGCTCACTGGCTGAGCGAGGTGCGGGCGCAGCACCGAGGGTTGCGATCCCATTGTTGGTCCCGGTCCGGTACGGTACGGGCACGACACTGAGGGTTGGGGTCCGTTGCCGGACACGAAAAAAGACAAAAAGGAAAAAAAAAAAAAAAATCCAGGATCCTGGGGCGGGCCCGGTGGCGCACTGCTACAGTGTGCCGCTTGGGAGCGCGGCGGCACTCCCGCCCAGGGGTCGGATCCCACATACAGACCGGTTCCCGCTCACTGGCTGAGCGAGGTGCGGGCGCAGCACCGAGGGTTGCGATCCCATTGTTGGTCCCGGTCCGGTACGGTACGGGCACGACACTGAGGGTTGCGATCCGTTGCCGGACACGAAAAAAGACAAAAAGGAAAAAAAAAAAAAAAAATCCAGGATCCTGCATATTGACGGAATTAGGGGAATGAGCTCTGTTTCATCTCAACAACAGAAATCTAGGAATATGAATAAATGTATGCAATGATTGAAGCCCCCCATTAAAATAAAACCTACATACTAAGTACACTTTACTCTTATGAGCTTTGATTTATTCATGACTCCCACTATTACTGATTCTGCAGCATATTTGTTGTTAGGCAGATTTCAATATTTGTTATTGTTTTTAGGCTGAATTTAAAGATAATTTCTTCTAAATTTGCTCTAGACAGAAAGGTAGATGGTTAATATTCTTCTTGCAGTAACTGTTCAAGTGATAAAAGGCCATTATTAAGTTATCATTCAGTCATTTTTCCAGAGAGTTAATATAGCCCTAATTCTTTTAATATTTTTTCAAAAAACCTATTTCCTAAATTTTAATCATGTTGCTGTTTCTCATGTTCACTCCAATATATCTACATATATCTTTTAAAAAGGGCACTTAAAACAACTACATTTTCCAATAAATGCTTAACTAATCCGAGTATGGCAGATTAATGATCTTTTTAATACATTAATAACAATGCAATTTGGGTTAAAAAATGTTTTATAAACTCAGTTCAAAGAGACATAAACTACTGCCGTTATCATGAAACATTTTTTATTCCAATTTGAAGAACTGGGATGTATCTATAAGCAAGTGAAACTAACTGGCATTTTAATGCTCATATTATAGCGGTTTATAAAGGCCAGTTGATTTCAATTATTGTATAATACTGTTTCACTTTAAGGGGAAAAAGAGTAAAACAAATGTCAGCTAAATGATGTCATTAAAAATACTTAAAATATTTTCTAGTAAATTAGTTCTTAATTCCGTGTTGACACTTAAATTTCAAAATTGGTGACTGGTCCAAAACTGGCATCGAATTACACAAAGTAAGACATATTTATAAGCACTCATAATTTTAGGTTATCAGTCAACCCTTTCAAAGTTATCCCCAACATAAGAATGCCACAATGCTTCAGAATGACTACCAAGACATTGACATGCCTGAGCCCTTTTAAAGCTTTATTCTTCTGGGCATAAAAATGAAAAGGGAGAAAAATGATGTCACTACATAGCCCATTCATTTCACAGCAAAAGTAGAGGATATTATACTGGATTACTTTAAATGCCTATTTCCAGAATCCATGGAGCAAAAAAACAGAGTTCAAAATCTAAATCATTCTTGAATAATATACTGACCAATAGTACAATAAAAATATAGAATACTATTATCTGCAGGAGAGCGAAGGACTGCAAAGGCATGAAGATCTTTTTTTCATCTTGTGAAAACATAATGAAGTATTAAAATTAATATACTCCACTGAACATCAACCCACTTTAACTACAGCTGTCAAGAAAACGATCTATTTTCCACATCCAGATGTGCACATGAGTTTACTTCCTTTCACTCATGTAAAAATAAAAAACCACCTGAAAAAAGTTATTACAGGTAAGAGCATTAGAAAAAGGAAGCAATTTTTTCCTTTCTATTTTATATATATATATATATATATATATATATATTGGATGTGTGCAGGAAAGAGTTAACATAGCAGGCCTAACCTTAGCCTACCCTTAAAAATGCCTGCGTATAAGAATCTTGGTATGTGCTAAGCAGAGGATGCTTCTGTGAGCAGCCCCAATAAAAACTCTGTGTACTGAATCTCTAAATGAGCCTCCCCTTCACTGGCAACATTTCACATATGTGGTCACAACTCATCACTGGGGGAATTAAGCAATTCATGTGTGACCGCACTAGAAGACCCTTGGAAGCTTGTGCCTAGTTCTCCCCAGACTTTACCTCATGCATGTTTTGCCTTTACTGATTGTGCTTGGTATTCTTTCACTGTAATAAATCATAGCCATGAGTGTGACTACATATTGAATCCTGTGAGTCCTCCTAGCAAATTACTGAACGTGAGGATGGTCTTGGAGTCCTCCTATGCAGCATGTATAGTAGGAAAAATAAAAGTTATTTTCCTATTTGTTTTGAAATAGGAAATATGTATTTATACAAATCAATATTGATTTATAGTTATAAATTTTGTGATTACAAGCTAAAACACTCTAAATTTACATTTTGATATAATATCTGAATTTTTATTTCAGTATTTTAAAGCCAATTCTTAAATAATAATCAGTGATACTATGCACATTGATCTATTTATATAAAGACGACTATTAAAATAATTCCTAAATTACTTAAATCGAAGAGAAAAGGATTATGTTTATAATCAATGTTTTATCGCAGAATTATAGGGCTCGACCCTTGTGTTTTATTAATAAAAGTTCTAGTTGGTGAACTCCCATCCTCCATCCCAGCCATCTTTACAAATATATGGGCTCTTACCTTGAAATGCGCCTGCTTCAATAACCCCCTCTTTGGTACTGTCAAAGCCATGAGATGTAATTTGGGTTTCTGAGAGACCAAGTCCAGACGGTAATGAACGCTTCAAATCCTTAACAACATTTAAATAAAAGAAAAAAATCTTTGTAAAAAAAAATCCCATAATAGTTCAGAATAACTGTGTCCTTTCAATCACATCTTAAATTATTTTTCCTCTCTACTATGTGGTATTACCTTATACTGTCATGGCATTCTATAATGATGTACAATCAGCAGCAAATACAGCAAGATTTGTTATTAACTGGTACAGTGCATATCAAATAAGAGGGGTTTTCAAAAAGCTTATGGAAAGATTTATATTATCTTGTAATTCACTTTTTCCATTAACTTTTTGAAGTAACCTCATACAATACACTTTTATTATTCTGGAATTAAGCAACAGGCAGATATTAAAATTCAATTTAAAAATTTTAAGCTACTGATACATCAGGAAAATTGTTTTAAGAAATGAAACTAAGGCCACTGAAATGCCATATCTAATATGTAAAATTGACTAATGTCTAATATAATCATAATGAGCCTGATTAATGGTCAGTATAAACAAACTGAATACTTGTGATGCTAATTTCCCTTTGATTTCAAGGTTAGCTAGGTAAATTGGGCTTCTCTGACTTCCGTCTGGGTTGGGTAAAGAAATTTCCTTCTATTTAGATTTATATTAAACACTGATATTATCTGACCTAACTGCAAGTAAGCTTACAGTTGAACTTAAGTGTAATAAAAATAATATTCAACATTAAGTCTTATAGTTTAAAAAGAATAGAAAGCCAAGAAGCACAGTGTTCTTAAAGACGCAAACACGGTTAAGTATATTCTAAAAAGTTTTGTCCAGAACCTTGTAAATTAAGTCTCAGGGGTTAGAATGATTAAGCAAACAGGCCAAGTAAAACAATCTAAAATCATCAAGAACCAAAGCTGAGGCTACAGTTTGCTGGCTCTATGGGATGCCACTAAATTAACAATTCAGACTTAAAAGTGGCCTATCCACATGACTGTTCAAAGAAATCAAACTAAAATAAAGTACGGATTAAATCTAAAATAAAATCACTTTTCTATTTACCTTTATTAAATTTGCATGGAAATTTCAGGACTATGACAAGTTATAAGTAAATACAGCTAATAGTTAAGCTTAAAACTGGTCGTAGTTTAATATATCAGATCTCAGATTATAAAGATATATAACTAGTGTTATATATTTTTTACTAATCCATCACACATCTTTTAATGTAATGGTAGGGAGTTTATAGCAGGGGTCCAGGATATTTCTCTAAATGGGGAATTATACTTTTTTAAGTAGGACAAGACATGCACTTCTTAATCAGTAGGTGAAGGCAATATGTAATCAAACAGAAAAGTACATGTATGTAACAATTTATAATGTAGTTAAGAATTCAAAAGAGGGAATGATCATTAAACAGAAGAAAAGTCTTGGGCCGGCCCATGGCTCACTTGGGAGAGTGTGGTGCTGATAACACCAAGGCCCCGGGTTCGGATCCCATATAGGGATGGCCGGTTCGCTCACTGGCTGAGCGTGGTGCTGACAACACCAAGCCAAGGTTTAAGATCCCCTTACCGGTCATCTTTTTAAAAAATAAATAAATAAATAAACAG
>NW_007728028.1:0-15859 GCF_000696425.1 Galeopterus variegatus | reverse complement strand
TTTTTAAAAAAAAAAAAAAAAAAAAAAAAAAACAGAAGAAAAGTCTTAAAGGAAGAGATGGATCCTTAGCTGCATCAATTACCAGCGTGGAGGATATGCAACTTTGGAGAGATGGAACGGGGGTGGAGGTGGGGGATGAGGAAGGATGCATTCTCACTAACAGCAAAAATTGCAAAGGAAGGGGTGGAAAGCCTGGAGCAGTCAGTATCATTTTAACGGCATAGCATGGAGGCCAGCAACTAGGCTCCCATGGCCAATGTAGCTAAAGATCTATGTTGAGAGATAGAGGCAAATGAATTAGGAGGAAGCCAGATAACAAAATACTAAGGTAGGAAATTTGGCCTTGACTGAAGTAAAAAGCTATAAGTTTTGAATAGCAGACTTGCTTGATTTGGTTAAAGGACTGCTTTAAGAATATTAATTTGGCAGACATGTAAGAACCGCTTGGAAGAGTTAAAAATGGGGGCAAGATTAGGGCCGGCCCGGTGGCGCACTCGGTAGAGTGTGGCGCTTGGGAGTGCGGCCAAGGGTTCGGATCCCATATAGAGACCGGTCCGCTCACTGGTTGAGCGTGGTGCGGGCGTGACACCAAGGGTTGCAATCCCATTACCGGTCATGAAAAAAGACCAAAAAAAAAAGGGGGAAAAAAAATTGCTAGGTCCGGCCCGGTGGCGCACTGGAGAGTGTGCCCCTTGGGAGTGCGCTGGCGCTCCCGCCGAGGGTTCGGATCCCATGTGGAGACCGGTTCCCGCTCACTGGCTGAGCGCGGTGCGGGTGCAACACCAAGGGTTGCGATCCCGTTGCCAGTCCCTGGTACGGGCACGACACCGAGGGTTGTGAACCTGTTACCGGTCAGTAAAAAAGACAAAAAGGAAAAAAAAAATGGGGGCAAGATTAATCATAAGATACTCCTATACTTGTATGTCAAGTATTCAATAATGACAGCCTAGGACCAGAGAAGCGTCAAAAAGAATGGAGAGAAAGAATGAAATTTAGGAATAATTAAGAGTAATTAAAATACAAACTTTATATTTTTTTAGCTCACTAATTTTGCCCAGGCAATTACTCAATATGTATGATGGACCCCGAATTAATATTAATAACTAATGAGGTCTTATTTAACACCACCAAGGACCTCATCAGTGCCATATCCAGTAGTCAATTCTCATCTTATTTGAATTATCAAACAGTATTTGACACAGGTGATTGTTAGTCCTCATTGTTACACTTTCAATCCTGGCTTCGTGAAGAACACTGTCTTGATTGTCCTCTTGTGTCATCTGATGTGTTCTATGCTGATTCCTCTTCATCTCTCAACCTCCATATCCTGAGGTACCCCAGGATTCAGTCAGAGGACTCTTTCTCCTATATTCACTTCTTGGGTTGATCTTATCCTCAAGTCTTCCAACTTTAAAAGTGATCTACATATTGACAACTCCCAAATTTATGTATCTTACCCCGGCTTCCCATTTTAACTCCAGTATATCTAACCACACACTTGTCATCTCCACATGGAGATCAAATAGGCATCTCAAACTGAACATGCCCCAAACTGATTAATTCCACAGAAACGCCCTCCCCTTAACAAACCAAAATAATAATACCCATTATTCTTACCCCTTTCAGTTAATACCAATTAATTACTCAAGCCAAAAATCTTGGGAATTATCTTTGACTCTTCTTTTTCCCACATACTCACATCTAAGCCATCAGCAAATCCTGCTACCCTCAAAATATATCCAGGATCAAACCAATTCTCACCATTTCCACTGCTATCATCCTAGTCTAAACTAGCATCATATTTCACTTGAATAATTCCAAGAGCCTCTAACTAACTAGTCTCCCTGATCCTGTACATGAAACAAACTCCTAACTCCACACATCAATTAAAGTTATCCCCTATACAAACATCAGATCATGTCATCCTCTATTCAAACCTCTCTAATAGCCCCCAATCTCACTTGGAATAAAACCTGAACTATTAAATGTTCTCCAGGAATTACATGATTTGACTTCATCTCCTACTATCCCCAGCCTTGCTGACTCTGCTTCAGCCATACTGCTTCTTTGAAAACACTAAACCTACCTCTGTTTCAGGGCCTTTGCATTTGCTGTTTCTTCTACCTGCAGTGCTCTTTCACCACAAATTCACAGGGCTTGCTCCTTCATCAATAGAGGCTTTCTCCTAACCATATATATCATAGCAGTCCCTGCTAACCCCCACACTGGAACTCCCTATTCCCCCTATCCTGTTTTATTTTTCTCATAGCAATTACCAATGAATGACATACTATGTGTGTATTCATTTATTTTTGTCTCCCCTCAATATACTGTAAGCTTCATGAGAGCAGGGTTGTTGCCCATTTTGTTTACTGCTATATACCCAGCACCTAAAATAGTACCTGAAATATAGTACGTATTCAATAAATATTTGTTGAATAAATGAATAAATGAATTTGCTGAATAAACTAAAGGACTTATAACTCAATACCATATAGATTAAGAAGTTGCAATAGAAACTGGTTTATTTTTAAGTTTAATTTAATGAGTATTTGCTTACTCTTACCATATATTAGACTTTCTGGGCAAAGAAAAAGATAAGGTACATTCTTTGCCATCTTGTTAGAGAAACAAGATATACATTAACATAAAAGTTGAACTTGTTGCCAAAGTAGTGACTAAGTATCAGAGGAATTCAGAATGAACTAAGTCGATAAAAACCAAATAGGAAAGGAGAAAGCACTGCCTGAGCTCTGGAGCACAAATTCATTCTTTCTTTCCGTTCTTATCTACTGAGTCAATATCTAATGAGCACAAACTTCATGAAAGCCACTGCTCTAGATACTACATATACAGCAGTGAAAGGCACAGATAAAGTCCTTGCCCATACAGATTCACATTCTAGGGGGTAGGAGGTAGGAAAGGAGGAGACTGATAGTAAACAAACATATGTCAGGTGGTAATAAGTGCTGTAAATAAGTAATAAACATGCAAATAAGTTTTCTTTTTTTTTTTTTTAAGGCAGGATAAGAGGGATAGAGAGTAACAGGTAAAGGTTGCTACTTTAGAGGTTATTATTCAGGGAAGGCCTCTCTGAGGAAGTAAAATGTGAGCAGAGTCCAGAACAAAGTAAGGGAGTGAGCTGTGTTGTTGGGTGATTGGTGTTACTTAAACTATGGTAACTGAAGTTAATGTATGTTAACACTATACAAAGCAAGAACCGTGTGTATATTATCTCGTTTAATCTTGACAATAATACTACTGTAAGTGTTACTATCACTCCCATTTCACAGATAAGAAAACTGGGACACAGAAGTACGTCATTTTGATACTAACTAGCAATATGGTTAGGACAAAGCTTGAAGAAACAATATTAATTGTAATGTAAAGTGAGTGTAAATACCCCATTAACAATTTATTAGAGACTTAGAATTCATTTTAGCTAGTCTGTTTTCTAAAAGATTTGTTTAAAGAAATACCTTTAAAAAATCATTACTTCAGAATCTGCTTAAGTTTAAACACACTAATGGAAACTCATAATTTCCTACTGGTACAAAACAGATGAACAGCCTTGTTCCACTTCACTCATTTCCTAATGTTACTTAAAACCTCTTGTCACAGGACAACACCCTTTTCAACTATATATTGTTCTGAAGAGCACTTAGAATCCAAAAGAAAACATTCTTTACATTTAGTTTTTATATTTACTTCCTATTTTTTTTCCTTTTTGTCTTTTTTTACTGACCGGTAACAGGTTTGCAACCCTCGGTGTCGCACCTGTACCGGGGACCGGCAACGGGATCGCAACCCTTGGTGTTGCGCCCGCACCACGCTCAGCCAGTGAGCGGGAACCGGTCTCCACATGGGATCTGAACCCTTGGCAGGAGCGCCACCGCGCTCCCAAGTGGCGCACTCTCCAGTGCGCCACCGGGCCGGCCCTTTACTTCCTTTTTTTAAATTAAGTCACTGAGTCTGTTCATTTCACTAAATAAGTAACTTTCTTTAAGTTTATTTTTAAACTTTCTCAGTTTATTTTTAATTCCTAAAGCAATAGTTTCTAGTTTTAAGTATTAATATTCCTTTTATTCACATTTACATTAAAACCAGAAAATCTTATCTCTCTGAAAGACAAACATATCATTTATGACATAAAATACTTCAAGCCACTAAAATATGTTTTTAACTTTGCAAGTTTAGTCATTAAGGTCAACTATTTTGAGAATAGTTTCTTTGGATGATGCCTTAAGTCTTGAGCTTATACTTCAGTGAAGACAACAGCTCTCCTTAAGAAAAAAGGTATCAAAGATATCCCTCAAAATATGAGGGATAAAAAAACAACCTGTTATCTGAACACACTCAAACAACATACGAAAGGCACACAGGCCCAGGATAGTTGTATTTGCTGTATTCTTGGAACTTATCTAAGAGAATATTACTCATTTGAATCATTCTCCTGTCACGGAATGTTGTATAAATTCCTGGAAAGAGGTATTATAGAAATAGTATTTGGGAGGAGAGTAGCCAATAATGAATTAAACAGTAGATATGATAGACAGATATCTCTGATTATCTAAGGGGACACCTTCCATCTTGTCATGCATGGCCTCTGGAAGAGACAACTTTACTGCTTTAGTGTTGAGGATTTTACACTTCACTCAAAACACTCCCAGTGGTCTGCAGGGGTTCCTTGACCCAACAAACAAAAGTTCTTCCAGAAAAAACCTAAGGCCTTTCTATGCCTAAGCTGTACTAACAGAAAGAGCATAACCAAAAGAGGTGCAAATGGGTCCATTCCGATTCTGAAGAGAACTGTCATTTTGATAGTGGTCTGGCAGCACAGAGCGACACAAAATAGTAAAGTCTACGTGAGAGGAACGAATGGCTTGTGACAAAACACCTAGGATTTTAATGAGATTGTTGACTATTTTTTGTAAAATACTCAGTCTCTAAAAAATACAATATAGCCTCTTAGTTCACAAAAATGTTAAATGTTTCTTCTTTAAATAACCCTTAAATTTTTAAAAAGTGTCTCAATTTTAAGGCTGTAATTAGCCTAGTAACTAAAAAAATATTTGCTACTGCATTTACTCGTATAGTTTCCAGAATATACTTCAGAGACAATAAGCTTATTTATAACTAACAACATAAAATCCCTAATTTGCTGACATTCAACTCAAAGTTTAAGACTTTTCCAGGCCAATCTTAACAACTGTACAATAAAATGGAATAAACCTGAAGTTAACCTTCTATTCAAGTTACTAGGGTGATGCTAGAGTATTCAGCAGTTTTTAAAAATGTTTTTTTCAAAAAACTAAGCTAAAACAAAATATAATGCTTTTGGCAAAAGTTCTAAATAAATTTCATATGTATTTTAAGTCCTTTTCAAAGGATACAAAGAAATATTTGTAGTAATAACTTTCATAGCAGCCAGGGACCGGACCCCCTTCCCACAACCAGGCACACCATGCCAGCACCTCGGGGCTCACCTGGGGTCCCAAGGCATGAAGAGGACCAGAACCCCCTCTCACAACCAGGCACACAGCGCGAGTGCCTTGAGGCCCACCCAGGGACCCGAGGCATGGAGAATGGGACTGGATCCCCCTCCCACAACCAGGCACCATGTGTCAGTGCCTTGGGGACTGCCCAGGGACCCAAGGCATGGAGAATGGGACCAGGCTGCCCTCCCACAATCAGGCACACCATGCTAGCACCTCAGGGCCCGCCCAGGGACCTGGGACATGGAGAAGGGGACCGGACCCCCCTCCCACAACCAGGCACACCGTGCCAGCACCTCGGGGCCCACGCTGGGACCTGGGATATGGAGAAGGAGACCAGAACCCCCTCCCACAACCAGGCACACTGCACCAACACCTCGGGACCCACTCGGGGACCCGGGCATGGAATTGAGGATCAGACACTCTCCATAACCAAGCATACTGCCAGCACCATGCAACAGGCCCAAAACATCTCCTCCATGTGGGTGGCCCACCACAGCCACCACAATAACCGTGGATGGCTAGATGCCACAACCACCACGCAGATGGTCCACCAGCCACTGGAGTGAGTTGACACAAGGAGAGTCACCAGCAGAGATAAAGAAAGGAGGAGGACGTCTGTCTCCACAGAGCCCATTTCACAGTGATGGAAGAGACATCTGCTCTATGATTATATCGGGGGACATGATCACGCCTCTCAACATTGGACAGATCATTTGGGCTGCAAATCAACAGAGTAACCATTATTCTTTCAGAGGGAGAGAAGAAATTCTAGGGTGATTAGAGGGGAGAGGGGGAGAGGAAGGGGGATGGCGCAGGATTAGACAAGGGGCATAAAGAATGATTACAATTTGTAACAATATATATGCTAGTAATATTATTGATCTGATCAACATATCGCAATGTTGAACCCCCAAAATATGTATAATCAATTTTGATTCACTAAAAATTAAAACAAACAAACAAACAAAAATAACTTTCATAAAGCTGTGAAGGGCTGCTCGTTTTGAGCCAAAATAACTTGCCTCCATTTTGCATAATTTAATAGAGGTTAGAACAAGAATGAGGTTAAAAATATAAATTTCTAACCTAAAATTTAGCATGTTAATTTACTTCTGAACTAAAGTTAGGGTGAAACCAATACATAAAGAACACAAAATGTCCAGCAATTTTGCTTTAAAGTATACATCCTTAATTAGATGCACAACACTGGACTATATAAGCAGAATTAGAGATTTATTAACACTATGAGTCAAATGTGTACCCCCGAAGTTCACGTGCTGGAAACTTGATCCTCCTTGTACAAGTATTAGGATGGTAGGAAATTCAATTATGGTATTTGAAAGGTGGGGCCCCTTTGAGAAGTGACTGAATTGTGAAGACTGCACAATCATGAATGGATTAATCCATTCACAGAGTAATTGGCTGATGGCTTAAGGGGTTGTCATGGGCATGGTTCTGACAGCTTTATAAGGAGAGCAAGTGAGAATGTACTCTTACTCCTGCCATTTTTGCTATTTAATACCATGTGTTGCCATGGGACTATGTAGAGAGTTCCCACCCAGAAGAAGACCCTCACCAGATGTGCCCTCTGGACCTTGGACTTCCCATACCCCTAAACTGTAAGAAATAAATTTCATTTCTTTCTACATTACCCAGTTTCTGTTATAAGCAACAAAAACTGACTAACACAATTAATTAATCCTCCCCTTTTACTAACAGGACTAGGAGGAGAAATCTTGAATAAAGGAGTGATTCTTAAAGCATGTATATACTGTAACAACCAACAGTTTATAAGGGTTCTCCAAGGATACTATAAATTACACAAACTCTTCTTCCTTACACTATATGCTCCCAGTTTTTCTCCTATTTACACCTTTAAAAACAGCTTCATGTTCTTTACTGGTTCTAATTTCTCTATCAGAGAAAGTCCTAAGTTTTCTCTTTTTCCCTTGGTGATCTAATGTGTTTCCCCTGTCTCTAGTCCTGTCAACCTGCAATTCATTCTTTAAACTGTAGCCAGAGACAACTTTCTAAAATGTAAACCTGGTTGAGATATTACCATTTTTATACCAGCTAATGGTTCTCCACTGTCCTTTAGGTAAAGTCTGATATCTTCAACACGGGTTTAAGGTTTTGCAGAATCTAGTCCCTACAGCTCTCTCTAGCCTTATTTCTCACACACCTGCTCCCACATTCTCCACTCCAACAATATGAATTTTCAATTCTCTGGTCTCACACCTCCTTCACATCTTTACAGTTGCCTCTCATGGAAATATTCCTCACCTTCTTCATGTGGCTAGCTCATCCTTCAGGTCTCAGCTTAGATAGCAATTCCTCAGGAAATCATACCATATACTTGCCCTCGAAAATTATTTTTCACATGGTATTAAAATTTTAATGTTTTACATCTCCAGTTTTTGTGAAAAATTGAAGCCTTACGTTCTACAGAGTATTTTATTATTCATCTGTTATTCAGTTTATATATTTGTTATTTGAACAAATGTGCATATCCTTTAAAAAAAAGACAAAAACGTCCAAAGGATGTACATAATTTAAAGAAACAGACTGAAAAATTAATGTTAAATGTCCTATGAGTCTTGGCAATTTAAAATCTCTTTTTGTTGTTTTAACATTTAACTGTCTATAAGAAATATCTGCCAGAAGCAAAGCTATTATTCTTACAAGGCTCATTATCCCAGTTCTACTGTAAATACATTGCAATATCATTAATTTCCTCATAGTGGCCCCTCTGCCTCTCTACAATAATTAGCCAAAGCTGATTATCCTCCAACATTCTACTTATCATCATTCTACTGCTAGAAGGCAGGGTCAGTATTTTCTCAGCTCTCCTTAGGTACTTTTAAACTACCAGTTCTCAAACTTTAGTTTCAGTAAGAATCACCTGAGAATCCTATTAAAAATGGAGATTCCTCTTAGCTACCAGTTGTGATTCTCATTAAATTGGAGTGCAGAGCCCAGGAGTCAGAATTTCAAACAAGTCAGTCAGGTAATTCTGATGCAGGTGCTCTTTGGTCTACTTTGAGGAACTCTGTTGTAGAGAACTGGTTTTCCATCCTTGTGCAACACTGACTCCCACCCTCACCCCTGTTTCCTGTGTGCCACACTACCTCATTGTCCTCTTTCCCACCTCAACATTGTCATACATCTTTCAGCCAATCCCAAATATTTATTGAGAACTTTGGCATATCTAGGTCTTCTGCTGTACTCTTACCATTATCCTGGTATTCCAAACCTTTTGTATGCCATTGGGCACACTTTCAGGGAATGATTATATGTTCATTAGCAAATCCTTCCAAGCTGATATATAAGCTTTCTAAGCTGAGAGTTTTCATAGATCATCAAAACTATAGTCCATTAATGGCATGGTATGTAGTATGTTGCTATATTTTTTAATACAAATTGTAAATAACTTAAAATGAAATAAAATCGATTGTATGAACATGCCTATCTATGTTGATGCAGAAAGATGGAATATAGAAATAATATATAAAGGTGTATAATTTTTCCCCCCAGTATACTTGTAGGAATGCCTAAAACTGATAATTTGAATCAGGCTTGGGAATTTGCTGTTGGCAAAGCACCATAAAAGTGTGAGGGCAGATAAAATATATAGTAGACTAAGTATAGTGCAATCCAACCTATACCTTAGTCTCAGATTTGATTAACCTCTTCATTTCTAATGCCCTTCACCTCTCATACACCATTCCACTTAAGCAACCAAACTTGAATGTCCTCTTTAGATCTTGTCATCACTTGGGAAGCAACACTTCCAGAATCTCACTTTATGTAAGTATAATAATTCACTTTATGACCACAGTCTCCTCCTATATGTTATTCCACCTGATCAAGACAGTAAATCACCTGACTTCTCTATTTTCTCCATTTTACCACCATATACAACACATAGATAACACAATTTCAATCTCTCTCGTTCCCTATCTCATTCATTCATTCAACAAACATTTAGCAAGAACTTATAGTACCACCACCTTTTAGAGGTTCACTGCTTACCCTGTTGGCCTCAGCCCTCACTCCTAGTCTAGATTCTAAGTAGTACAGAAGTTTGATAAGAAGAAAATCATGTACCATGAAATGCTGAATTCATTCTAAGACTATCACTGTGGAGAGACATTTGTATGTATCTACATTCAAAATAATTCCTTCTAGAGATGAAAACATTTATTCATGATAGCTTTTATAAATACGGACACAATCTACAGGTTATAATTAACATAGACAAGGCTTCAGCTTTTCATTATGAATTATATTTATTCATAATTTTCAACAGGAAAGTCAATCCAGAATTCACTTAATGTATGTGTATATAATAAGCACATATATGCAAAATTTTGACTTGTGATAACAATATTAAGAATATGTTCTATAGCTTTAAAGTAAATATTAAAATGAATCTACATTTGCAGGGGTTAAACAATTCTTGAAAAACATTCGCCATACCTCTAAAAGGGTTTAAGATACACATATCATAAAAAGTGGCTTTCTGGGCCAGCCCGGTGGCACACTGAGAGTGCGCCGCTTGGGAGCGCAGCAGTGCTCCCGCCGAGGGTTCGGATCCCATGTGGAGACCGGTTCCCGCTCACTGGTTGAACGCGGTGCGGGCGCAACACCGAGGGTTGCGAGCCTGTTGCCGGTCCCCGGTACGGGCACGACACTGAGGGTTGCGATCCCGTTACCGGTCAGTAAAAAAGACAAAAAGGAAAAAAAAAAAGTGGCTTTCTGAAAAAGCCCCCATCAAATTCAATGTTGCCACTGCCTGAGCTACTAAATATTTTAGATGTGAGTAATGTGGAAACATTATATTGTTTTACTATACAGTATGAAGACAAATTGTCATTGCATGCTATTAAAATTCTAGGGTAAGATGGCTGAAGTAGAAAAGATGCCAAACTTTACGTTCTTATACTGGAATTCACTCTTTTATTGAGCAATGACTGTGAACCATAAACCATGCTGCATGCACACTGTCTCTGCTCTAACAGTGATTCCAATCTCCTGGGAAAAGCAGATAAATACATGATAAATGAATGAATGAATGATAAATAACAAGCAGATAAATTAATAAGTTACGACACTAGATTGGTGGGGGATAAAGAGGTGGAAGTATGTCCAAACCAGTGTTCTATTTTTTTTTTTCGTCTTTTTTACTGACCGGTAACGGGATCACAACCCTCGGTGTTGCGCCCACACCGCGCTCAGCCAGTGAGCGGGAACCGGTCTCCACATGGGATCCGAACCCTCGGCGGGAGCGCCGCCACACTCCCAAGCGGCGCACTCTCCAGTGCGCCACCGGGCCGGCCCCAGTGTTCTATTTTTTATATTCTATTCTTTCCCAAGTTTTCTCCAGACTGGTGGAGTATATTATCCCAGAGTACTAAGAACAGGGGAATGGAGAAATTACTTAGTTCAATAAAAGCATTACAAATTAAAACAACAACAAAGACTATATACGTGAAAACTCAAATAACACATGGCATGCAAATTAAGGACACAAGACATCAAATTTAAGATTACAATAACTCTTCCCTGTTTTTCCACAGAAGTACAGAAACATCGTTTCCAGTCCTGGCTCTAGCAGGAGTGAACACTGATTTGCCGTTTATTGAAAGCCTCTACTATTTCTTATGTGCCAAGCACTATTGCCAGGCCCTGGGTATAAGGTAATGAAAGAGAGTTCTTGCCTTGACTGCACTTATAGACAAATCACATGAACTTTTGGTACAGTTATTTAATACTGGGTAATTCCACCACAATATCAAGGGCTATTTTTCTCCATTGTAAAATAAAATAGACTCAGAGATCTCTAAGGTATTCCTACTAAATAAATATCCTGTGACTTAACAAAACTTACAGATCAGGGGTTCTTGAGACCCAGGGAACCTAAGAACCCATAGGTATGACTCAGGGAATCTAAGCTCCCTAAATTTGAACAGAAAATTTGGTAGTTTTGTGTATATATACATTTTTCTAGAGAAAGGGTTCACAGGTAGAAAAACTCTAAATTATGGATTTTTGTTTTAGGCCTTCCACAGGAAAAGTTTCATTTCAGCTATGTCCAATGATGTAATTTTTCTAAATCTGCCAACTATAACTTAATTTAAAAGAAGATTCAACCATGTTAAGCTAATATTTGTTTCCTCTCTTTAACTCATGACACAAGTTGTAAATTTCTAATCTAATATTTTCACCAGCACTATAATTGCATCCATTATAAATAATATGCAGTTTACAATTCAGAGTAATTCGAATTCTTTAGAAATTAAACTCTACTAATCCTTAAAAAACAACTATTTTTTATTTAGAAGCAGAAATATTTTTGCTGTATAAAAACTGAGATAATAGTAAGATTATCCTATCCTCTCCTCATCTAGATGTTACCCCCTATCTTAATAAAAAACGTAACAAACCAAGAAATATTAACGTATGAGACAATGACTAAACTGTTGACAAGGGGATTTCTAGGAAGGGTGTTTCCATTATAATCTCTCTCTGTATATGAATGTTGAGTATGAATCTAACCAGGGTCTCTCTCAGGACAGATTGAGAAAGGAAGTCAAATGAAAAATCAAACAGCAAAGAGAAAGAAAAAAAAAAAACTTCATTACAACTTCATTATAACCTCATTGCCTGTGCGATAGCGACACCAGCTGGCAAGCCAAGTTACAACAACTTAATACACTATCACCTTGATTTTATGTAAGACTTTATATTTTTTAAAGTGTATTATGTAGTATGCATTAAATAAAAGCCATTACAATATTTTAAACAACAAATAAGTATAAAAGTAAGATGTATATAAGTAAAATACCTCAGAAAACTGGTTATGATCCATTCTTACACGAGATCTTAAAATACAGTCTACTGCTAAGCTATACATTTAACACTTTTCTCTATGAAATTTTATCTTTACTAAAATAGAAAAATGGATTTGAAATTAAATGCAAACCGTATATTGCTCAGGAAAATAAAGAACGAAAAGTGAGCCAAAACTTAGGTAAACATATGCCTAAGAGATCTTGAGTATAATTTATTCAAACAGTCAAAAAGAGTTTTTGGAATATTATTTTTACACATGGGGAAAGGGAGCACATAGCTAAATTTTATCTTAGTTAAGGGATATTAAATATCTCAGAGATTCTCTTGAACATTTCCAGGACCTCAGAAGGCTCCCTCGTGCCGCCTTCTAGGCGATACTCTCCTCACCCCCTCCCCAGGTTAACCATCTCTAACCTAACTCTACCATCATAGATCACTTTTGACTGTTCCTGATGGGTATAGCAAAGGAATCATACAGTATGTACTCTTTTTTGACTGGCTTTCACTCAACATTGTGTCTGTGAGATTCATTCATATTGTTGCTTATGGCAATATTTCATTCTTTTTAATTGGATTAAAAATGGTGGTCAGGAGCAAGGTTCTGATAGCTTTAAAAGGAGAGCATGTGAGAGTCTCTCTCTTTCTGCTCTGCCATTTTCTTCCATGTGAGACCCCTGAGTCCCTGTAAAGCCACCACCAAAGGAGACCTTCACCAGATGTGTCCTCTGGACTTTGGACTTCTCAGCCTCTGAAACTGCAAGCAATAAATTTTGTTTTCTTTTAAACTACCCAGTTCTAGGTATTTTGTTATAAGCAATAGAAAAGGACAAATATAAGCAGACACAACAGAAACAATTAAGCTTTATGATGCTGAACTTCTTCAGGGAGATGAAATGGAGTGTTCTGGCTGTAGTGGGTTATAGAAGCTTGCCCACTGATAAAAGTTCACATCCAATAAGGGAAGATCATTGAAGACAACATCTTTTTTCCTCAATCTCCCAGTAGAAAGTGAAATACCAACAGCTTTATGGATATGAAACAACCAGAACTCTCATTCATTAATGGTAGAATTGTTAACTGGTTCCACCACTTGCCAAACAGTTATATACTCATGATCTGGCAATTTCACTCTTGGGTATATACTTGGCACACACAGGTGATTATATACACCAAAATGCCTGTACAAGAATGGTCATGGCAGCGTTATTCTGTGGACTGGAAACAACCTCGATATCCATCAAGTGAAGAATGGATATACAAATTGTTGTATATTAACACAATGGAAAACTACTACAAATAAAAAGAATGAAATATTGCCATAAGCAACAATATGAATGAATCTCACAGACACAATGTTGAGTGAAAGCCAGTCAAAAAAGAGTACATACTGTATGATTCCATTGATATACCCATTGGGAACAGTCAAAAGCAATCTATGATGATAGAGTTAGAGATGGTTAACCTGGAGAGGGGGTAAGGAGGATATCTAGAAGGCATGAGGGACCCTTCTGAGGTCCTGGAAATGTTCTACATCTTGACCTGGGTGGTAATTCCATTGAGCTGTACACTTAACATTTGTGCTTTTTATTGTGCATAAGCTATACCTCAATAAAAACAAAGAAGAAAAAGAATAGGCTTAATGTGGTAGGTAACTTCCCCAATACTCAATGCAACATTTTGTATGTATTGGCATTTTTCTTTAATAAAGGTCGTTAACTTTCATCAGATTGTCTTCTAGAATGTTAGCTCCCTGGTGGCAGATATTTCTGTTCACTGGTATCTGTCCAGCACTTGGTACATAGAGGATACTCAATAATACCTGCAGGATAAATTTGTAAAAGGAGATGTTCCCAAAAATGAGATGAAGAAATTAACTAAAATCCTGGTATTATGAGTACTTGAACTACTAGAAGTTTATAACGTAATTTGTAGAGTCTTGATAAGAGTTTTCTTTTGATTCAATTATGTCTTAGAAAGATTAAAACTTGAAGTAAAAAGTTCCTTTGTGTGCTAAGAATTTAAGAGTCTTTATTTCTATGAGTCACTCTATGTTGGGCCAAAGGTACTGAGAAACCAAGTTAAAGTACTTGCAGTTAAAATAAACCTCATGCCTGAATACATATTAGTTTCTTTCAAAAGACTGCTGAGGCAAAAATAAATGAAATTCAACAATATTTTCTTTTTTTTTGTTTTGCTGGCTGGTAGAGGGATTGAACTAGATGTTGGTGTTATCAGCACCAGGCTCTAACCATCTGAGCTAACTGGCCAGCCTTGAATGAAATTTCCTAATATCAATTAAACAGATCTATCTACAACAGTGGTTCTCAACCAGGGGCTAGTTTCTCCCCACCCCCGGAGCCATTTAGCATTATTCGGAGACATTTTTGCTTGTCACAACTTGAGGATACTACTGGCATCTAGTAGGAAGAGGCCAGGAAAGTGCTAACCATTCTACAATGCACACGTCAACCCCTCACAACAAAGAATTATCTGGCTCAAAATGTCAGTAGTGCTGAGATTGAGAAATACTGATCTAAAAGTATCACCCTCTATTAAACTTAAGGATTTTATTCTACACATGAACTAAAGAGTCCTACTTAAACCATAAAATAATTCAAATAACTTTCAACAATTACTTTTTCAAGAATATGAAAACGGTATTTTTAAAGTTATTTAAAGTTGTACACTTGGGCGTCCCGCGCCGCTCCGTGCCTACAGCCCGGCGGCGGCACGATGAGCGGCGGCCCGAGGAGCACACCGCCCCACTAGGCCCTCCGGTCCCGCTCGGCCGCCGTCTTCTACCGCACCCACCCGAGCCCGCCCGTCGTCCCGCACCATGTCGGTGGCCGGGCTCAAGAAGCAGTTCCACAAAGCCACTCAGGGGATTTAAGATGGCGACGGGTCTGGAGCGGCCGTGCCAGGAGACAGCGTGATCCTGAGAGCTGTGCGCTGTGATACCAGAGTATTAATTGCATTTCCAAGACCAACAAAAGGTGAATAATTCTTTCAACAACGATCCTACAATGACAAACAAGCAATAACAGGTTCGAGGTTTTAGGGCCGACACAAAAGAAGACTCCTGAGAGCGCCCAAGCCCTGCTGCAGGAACCAGTGAGCAGCCCAGACAACAAAGGCCAAGTAAGTCAGCAGAGACGGCACAGAAACAGAGTGGAACGCGCCGGACCGGCCCAACTCTGCGAGCTCTGTGAGTCACCCCCAGCCCAGCCCCACTTGCGGAGCGAAGCCCGACTGCTCCCCGCCCGACTGGCTCCCGCCTACCACACCAGGCCAGGTGCCCACAACAGAGCTGCCTCCATTTTATCGGGTGGGGGCGGAGACGGCCGGCTTAGTGAGGGCAGGCCAGCCATCTCTGCTTGGCGCGGCTCCGCACTGAGACGTGCCATTAGCTTACCTCTATGCGGGGCACCCTGGGGCCTCTGGACCGGCCTACAATCCCACTCTCCCCGCGGATCTCAGATGGGGCTGGTAGCATGGGGAGACCCCGG
>NW_007728027.1:339004-341698 GCF_000696425.1 Galeopterus variegatus | reverse complement strand
TGGCCACCTCACACTTGGAAAGAGCAGGCCCTTCTACCCTCATCTCCATGTTACAAATGCACGATCTGCCCCTGGGAGAGTTGACGGCCAAGCCCAGCTGGCTTGGGCTTATTTTGCCCTAAAGATTCATTTTTAGGACCTCAACCTTCTTGCTGTCCCCTGAGAAAATCCTGGGATGGCTTTGCCAAAAAGTCCCACACCAGCATTTGTTTATACCTATCTCCAGGAGCCACAGCCTAAAAAGGAAGAGCTATGTTCATGATCAATTTCCCTTTTAAAACTTGACTAAGTCTGATAGCAAACTCATTATAATAACATCGAATTGATTTGCAAAATATATGACTGTAATTGTTTTCTGAAGAAGGTTCGAAAGGAAGCACTAGTCAGCAGAACTTCTTGAAGCATCTGAGTTGTAGATCAGTTGGGCCAGCTCTCAACCAAACTGCCAGGCATCAATGCCCCTTCCAATCTTCTGCCATCTTTTCAATGGCCCCTCCTGTCCATTGGGGCCTCCACAGAGGTGTTCCTGTATTTCATGAAAACCTGAAAAAGAAGTGAAATGATTGGCCTCCTGGTGTGATTATGGTGCTCACTTTCTTAACAATTCCAAGAATATTTTATATTTTCAGCTTATTTCTGATATTGAATGAAAGGAAGTCTTTTCAGTTGCTAATAAAATGTTAGGTGTTGGAAGCAGTTGGAGTATTTGGAGGGGTCAGGAGAAGGAGCAAAGGAGCTTCCCAGGAAGCCACACGGTGTTTCTTGTCTGAGATATGTATCTCAGTGCACACATTCTGACGCTGACCCAAAGTCGAACAGGTGGCCAGTTTTGAATGATATCCAAAAAGAGCAGTGCAAAGTTGTGCCAGTTATTAAGATTACTGACTTTAGTTTTTCCTGTTCTTCAAATTTTGCCTCTGTCCGATCTTCTCTTCAGGGATTCCAGATATGTAAATGCACATGTATATGTGTGTGGAGGCTTGTGCATGTGTGTGTGCCTGTGTGTACATATGTGCATGGAGATATGGAATTTGCAACGTATAAAATAAAACTTAAGCCAAATTATTGCTGGGAGTAATAATTACTTACAGGTGAAGAGCCTGAGAGGCAAGGAAGGAGAAGTGGCATATTCGAGATTTGAGGACAAGTCCCTGTGAACTCAGAGGCAGGTCGCTACTCCACAGCACCCACGGCTCATCTGTGCCACACCCTCTCCTGGCCCCTGCCCTTTAAGCTCAGTGTTTCTCAGAGTCTCACCAACATCCCTTAGTCTTTCTCACATGGGTCACAACTGGAGTAGATCATTATTCCATTTGCTGATTATTATAACATTAGAAAATTATTAGTTTACTAAATTAGCTTACTCGTCAGCAGTCCCTAAGGAAGCAGCACCAAGGAATGCGTTCAGATCTTTTGAGCACTTGCTCAGGCCTCTTTTCTACCCTATCCTTCAAACCAGGCCCAGTGTGATGGCTTTTTTGATATGTCCACTTCATTGGGCTACAGTTCCCCGTTATTCAATCAAACAGTCATCTAGGAGTTGCTGTGAAAGTATTTTGTAGATGTGATTGAATTCTTTGATAAGTTGACTTTGAGTAAGGGAGATTATTCTGAATGATATGGTTGGCCTGATCAATCAATTGAAAGACTTTCAAAGCAGGGCTGATTTCCTCAAAAAGAGAAAACTCTTCCTGTGTGTAGTATATAGCAGCCTCAGCCTCTGCCTGTGAGTTCCAGCCTGCCTGTGACCNTTGAATTCTTTGATAAGTTGACTTTGAGTAAGGGAGATTATTCTGAATGATATGGTTGGCCCGATCAATTGAAAGACTTTCAAAGCAGGGCTGATTTCCTCAAAAAGAGAAAACTCCTCCTGTGTGTAGTATATAGCAGCCTCAGCCTCTGCCTGTGAGTTCCAGCCTGCCTGTGACCTTCCAATCCTGACGACCTGCCCTATAAATTTCAGATTTGTTTAGCCAGTCCCAATTACATTGGCCAACTCTTTGTAATAAATAAGTGGATGGATAGGTAGATGATTGATAGACATACACATGGATATGGATACAGATATAGATATATAGATACACAGATGTACAGATATATAAATATGTAGAAACAGATCTGCAACTGTTATGCTTCTCTGGTTGAACTCTGACTAATCCAGATTTTGGTACCAGGAGTGAAGTTTGAACCCATGCAGACATGGTTAAACACTGACTAATATAACCTGGTTTCTCTAAATTCCACAACTGCAAAACTTGAAACAATTCATCAAGTGAGAAAAAAGGATAAGAAAATAGCCTCATTGTCATTCTCCCCTGGGCTTCAAGCAAGGTTAGGAATGATATATGTAAAGGCTAAGTGATATTGTAAAGAATGAGCAATTACAAATCCAATAGCTATTTTTTTCCCGTGCCTTCGAATCCTAAAAACATAGAGTGCCCTAACCCCAGGGGGAAAATATGTCTACCTTCATTAAAACACCAGTGGATTCCATAATAAGAAGTTAAATCCTAATAAGTTGGGTCACTCTTCAATTGAGGGAAGAGATGTTGGTCACAATCTTGAAGTCTCTAGCATCTTACAAATAAGGAGATCTGATAACTGAGTTTCCCCGCTTCTTACAGATGTTTTTGCCACTATAACTGCATCTCTAAAGCCCTCCCGCTATGAACTGTCAGGGCAAGGGTTTAGTTT
>NW_007728027.1:336929-337957 GCF_000696425.1 Galeopterus variegatus | reverse complement strand
TATCGGTCACAAAAAAGACAAAAAAAGGGGGGGGGGGCTTTCTTTGTGCTTGGAAAAACAAAAAAATACACACTTTAATAAATGAATAAATAAGTACTAATTTCAGAATCTATTCAGGATTATGAAGTTGGGTCACGGGGTAGAAGCAATGATCAGAGGCTCTCAGGCCTCTCTGAGAGCTGAGACTTGGAGGACAAGATGACCGTAGTCAACTACAGAGCTGGAGAGTGGAAGACTGCAAAAAATAGCCTCAAATTCTTCCCCTCTCTCAAGGGGTAGAGTCTACTTCTCCACCCTGCTTTTGCTATACGGCAGAGGTGCAGGAAGCGCTTGCACATGGGGGCTTGCTCTCTGGCTGCTCTTGAGAACCCTAGGACTACGGCATGTGAAGACACCTGGGCCAGTCTGCTGGGTGACAACAGACACCTGACCAGTTGCCCTGTCCCGGTCAACAATCTGACAACCTACAGAATCACCAGCTGATACATGCCTGAGCCCAACTGACATCTGCTGAGCCCACCAGACCTGAAGGAGCACCCAGCCAACCCCAGAACTGTGAGCTAAGTAAGTGTTTGTTTGAAACCACTAAGTCGTGTGGCAGTTTGTTAGATAGTAAATGCTCACTGATACATGAGGAAACTGTGCTCACGTATTATGTCTGAGATGAGGTCTAGGGGACTTTATAAAGCCCACTGTCTCTCTCAACATTCAGCCTTATCCACACTTCCGTGGACGTTCCATGTTATTCTTGACTTACCTTTGGGAAACAATCCTCTATGGGTGGCTAGAGTTTCTGCATGTCTTACAAGCAGAGACACTAACTGTCCTTTTCCAGAGTGTCTTTTACAGAATTTTTGTTTAGTGAACGGCCTTGGAAGCCAGAGATAGTGTCACCCTCTGGAGCACAGGGCAGGTATTCCCTGCCCAGTGTAAAAGATTCAGGTTCCATAAGCTCAGGGGTTCTCTACTATAACACAACCCACAGCCTGTGCAGGAGACACCTGGCCATGTTTATGTCACCCCAGCAC
>NW_007728027.1:333624-336018 GCF_000696425.1 Galeopterus variegatus | reverse complement strand
ACTCCTGGACATAAAACTATCGGCCAAACTCAGGTAGGGAATGTTGCTAAGTGTCTATAAAAGGTCCATTTCTCTGCAAATTACCATGGAAAAGCACATTATGTGCCTGTTCCCAGAAACTCCAGGGCAGCGGCAGCTGTACACATCCTTCTTTTTCCTTTAAAGGACACAGGATAAAGGCGTGAGGCCAAAACCATTTTTAAGATCCTTAAAGAAAAAGAAATGGCAAGCTAGATACAGATTCCCTGAGAACACAGAGGTTTAACAGCAAAAGAAAAATAGAGCTGGTCCCTCTGCTTCCTGCTCTTCTTGCCCAGCATTCAGCCTTGGGCAGTCCCATGCACAGACTCCATCACGGGGCGCACAGACTCAGACATCAGCGAAATCAGAAAACTTCTTATTCTTTATTGTTCAGGAAAAACAATCATGCTACTTGTTCCATTGACTGCATACACGAAGCTTTCCAGGCATCCTAGCATTTTAACACAATTCAAACTCTATTACTCAGGGGAAAAGACTTACACATTTGTTCCTAACCCCGGCATCTTCAGTTCTGCCATTTTCACCTGGCAGTTGTGTCCACATTTAGTTCCTTCTTGGGTTTGTCAGATAAGCCATTGTGCTTAGACTAGAACATGGGGAAGAGAGAAATGACACCAGAAAGATGCGGAGGCTCTCTCAGGACAACAGTTAGATGCCTGCTGCGATGTCATACAGATGAGCCATTACTTAATAGGAGCACCTTAGCTGAGCCCTAGTGGGGCTTCCAGAAAATGTCCTTGTCTTCTGCCTTTAAGTAATTGTTTGGGGGCCAATATCTTTTACCCACAAAGATCAGAATCTGCAGAACACGACCCATCTACACGCTATGTGAGCCATAAGGTACTAGTTGCTCCAGGTATACAGGGAACGGTAGTTTTCAACCCTGATTGCTCAATAAAACAGCAAGGAAGCTTTTTGAAAAATGCTGATTTCCGGTGGCCCCACCCCAAGCCAATTAAATTAGAATTTCAGGGAAGGGCAGTAGAGTAGACTCTGCGTTCTAAAAAATAGTCAGAAGATCGCAATGTGCAGTCAGGAGGGACAGCCTTGTTAGAGCAAAACATTAAAGTACAGCTCTGGACATATAAATATCAAATCAAATGGCCTTCCCCTAAAATCCGTTTCATTCATGGGGGTGGGGGGAGTGGGATTAAAGTAAGATTTGGGCAAAATATATATTATATATATAATATATATATATATTATCCTGAATTGGAGATATATAAAAATATATATTGGAAATGTATATTTATATATAAATAAACTGGAGATATATATTTATATAAATATAAATTGGATATATATAAATATATATTATATATAAATATTACATATTATATATTTATATATATATAAATAAATATATATATCCTGAATTGGAGATCAGAGCCCTTTTTCATTGATTCATTCATTCAATAAATATTTGTTGATGACCTGATAAGTGTCAGGCACTACCCTCAAGAAGTCACAGTCCAGAGGGCAAGACAGATAAGAGAAGCAGCAATTTTAATGCATGGAGGCGAGAGCAGAACGCTATGGGAGCACAGGGCAGGGGCACCCGCCCCTCATGTCTTCTCCTGCCACCTCAGTCCTTGGCCTCCTCCCCTCACCCCTGTACCTCCAATCACGTGTGACTGTGAGGTGTGGATTCTAATGGGGACTTCATCATTCTCAAACGTTTATTGAAGCCAGCTGGTAGTTTTAATAAATCTTATGAGCCCCTGAGTAGCTCTTTCCTCTCTGATTTAAAACAGAGATTTCCAGAAAGAACAGGATAAAACAACTGACATTCCTAAACCCCAAGGTTACATGGAAATTCGGAAGTGACACATTCTGAGGGGGTTTCAAGCTAGAGAACAGGCTGATGAGACAGGCCCCTGGTATAATCCACATGGAGGATGTGCCATAGCAGAACCTTCTGTAGAAGATATCTGATCAGAACAGAGCTGCCAAGGAGCGTATGCAAAACTGGAGCTGGAGAAAAGGAGACCATGCTCAGACCTTGACCCTACAAAGTATGGGGATGGATGACTTGCTCTTGGGAGATGAGTAGTACCTGTCTAAGCCTCATTATCAGGGAGTATAACTTGCTTCTTTTTTTCATGTGCTATCAAGCATCCTCCACAAAGTGAGCAGTACAGACAGATCTCTTTCCTGGGAATGCGGAATCCTGAAGTGCACTTTTTCTGATTTTCTGGAATAAACACTGTTCCTGTGTGCCCTTCATCCTATGCTGTGATTAAAAGAGGAGAACTGGATTTGAGCATCAGCTCCATAAGTAGGTAGCTAACGATGTTGAGAAAGTCAGAGATATTCACTTCCCTGGATACTCACTTCCCTGGTTTGTAAATA
>NW_007728027.1:317977-333476 GCF_000696425.1 Galeopterus variegatus | reverse complement strand
GATGTTGAGAAAGTCAGAGATATTCACTTCCCTGGATACTCACTTCCCTGGTTTGTAAATAGGGACAATGATCACAGGGTTGTTGCAGAGACTGAATTTAATGATACATGTAAAGCTTTTTTTTTTTTTTTAGTTCCGTGTCTGGCACATAGCAGGAATTCAAAAAGAGAAGCTATCAGTATCTCCACAATCCAAACCTACACTTAGAATGTGACAACTTTGAATTCCTGACTTCTTGCAGCAGAGCCCTGTTTCTCCTTATTTAATAAATAAAAAAGAAAAAAATCCTGCGTTTAATAAACAGTATCTCCCAAATCAGTACTGCACAGATATGGAACTGTACCGGGAAGCTGACATAGCAAAGCCCAGCTCTCTCACACATTGCCAAATTGCAAAATGTCTGTAATATCCTGTTGCCTCTTCAACATTATCACTTTCAGGCCAAGTTTTCAGAAAACTCTGGAGGACAAATGGAGAAAAATACGACTTCCTCACAGCTCGACAATATTCTTTTATTTCAAAATCCTTTTCCAGAGTCAGGTCCAGCAACGTAAACTGAAGGTCATTTGCAGGGTGGGGGGTGGGAGGAGGGGAGATGATGAAGCTGATGACTCTTTAAGAAGCATCAGAGAAGAGGAAATGCGGGCATCCTGCCTGAGGGTACAGCACGGCTGCTGTGTTCCAGGCTTAGGGAAAAGCCGAGGAGAGCTGGCCTCAAACTGTGGGACTTTTAAATGGCACATGTTCAAATCAAGGGCCAGCACCACTTCTTCAAATCTTCCAAGTGGCTCTTGCTGGTGCAAAGGACAAATTAGGCCATTTACTGAGAGCAGCTCCAACAGGGACTTCCAATGGTTCCATGTGTTGCCAGAAATCAAGCTCTCATGTCCTCGGCTCCCAAGATAACGGAATTATTTTAACCTGTTAGGAGGTGTGGTGTGGAAGCAAAATCGGACTTGGGAAACACCTTCTCCTCATCTTTAATTTTAACCTTTTCGTCTTTTGGCACTGACTAGGGAATGGATAAAATTTAGACATTACTTTTCTTCCTGACTTATCATAGACAGTTGGCCACATACAAGCTAACACTATATTTATTTGTAAAAACAGGAGGCTACTTCAGAAATGTATATGTCATTTCAAAATAACATGTAGATGCGCAAGTGTCTGCTTTTGGGAGGGAATTCTTGATTCCCCTAAAAGTAAAAACAAAAGGGAAAATATTATAGAGAGATATTGAAGAACCACGAAAAATAAAATAAAAAATCTTCAAGTCTATCATAAGCAAGACCATTGTAAACGATCAATTAATTTTAAAAAATCAAGTCTACAAGTCATAAAAAGATATATCCTATCAAAAACGTCTTATTTTAATTTAAAACATAGAAATGCACATCTATTCACCAAGACCTTTCCACTGGGTACATGTCCATTACCTCAAGCTTCTGTGTCTTTCTTGCAAAAACCATACTCAGGCTGCATCATTCTGGTCCAGACTGCTGGCTCTTCACCTAGATGCATTCTCTCTCTATATATATAATAAAAGGGTTCCAGCCCAGCATGTTTCTGTTCCCACACTTTACATTTCCCAGTCTCCCTTCCATTTAGTTAAGTACCCATGTGACTGAGTTTTTGTCAATAGAATGTTTGAAAAAGTGACGTGTGCCACTTCTGGACTGATGCTTTAAGATGAGGGTCACGGCTCCTCCATGCTTTCTTTCCTCTTCCTGAGTCCAGAACCCATGAGAACATGTTTGGAACCATTTAGACAACAATAAGGCCCCTATAGGTCCGCAGATCAAAATTATTAAAAATAATAATTTTTTAAAAACCTAGATCTCTACATGATTACAGAGAACAGACTTCCCTCTGACCCAGAATACTCACCTCAGACTCCTACATAAAAAAAGAAAAGAAAAGTAAATAAAATTTGGTCTTCTTTAAGCCATCAAATTATTGTTAGGTCTTTGTTCAGCAGCCTCAGTCTTACTCTCATTATCCAATCCATCTATGATGTCCAGTTTCAATTTGATAATGTGGATTAAAAACTTAAAAGACATGTAGGAAATGATCTGAGGGTAGAATCCTTCCATATTTTTATAATTTTCCCTCGGTTTTTTGCAGATGTCTCACCCACGCCTTACTTGACATTTTTTAAGGTACATGTTTTTATCAAATCTCTAAACACATTCTATTTGATTCTTATAGCAATAGTTTTATTTGCACACTCATAAGTCATCTTTTAAAAGTAATATTTAATTAAAGTATGTTCTTACAAAACAATACAGCTGGCATAAACATACTGGGAACACACTGACCCTTAGGGCATCAGTTAGTCATGGCTTCACCATGAACCACCCTCAAAACTCAGTGATTGAAAGCACCTACCCTGTGTAAACTCACAGCTGCATTCAGGAATTCAGGCCGGCTCCCCGAGCTCCTTCACTTGTCGGCTGCAAGTCAGCTGGACAGCTCTGCTGCTGGGGTTGGCTGAATGCCGGCTGAGGTTAAGGCAGCAACAGGGCCAGCAGCCAGCAGGCCACCTGGGCTTTTACAGGCCACCTGGGCCACAGTTTGCAATGTCACTTGTGTCACATTCTATGATTCAAAGCAAGTCACAAGGCCAGCCAAGATTCAAGGGAGGGGTTAGTTGTGAACGGTTTTCAAAAACAGTCTCCCATAGCTGGTCAACATACAACTCAAGGGGTGGAGCAGAAATGAACGAGCGTACTGCAGGAGCACCTACTATCTGAGAGTGTGCCCACAGGTGCCAGCACATCAGTCAGGACGATTTCCAGAGGGAATGGAGGCCATCCGTTATTCTAGGAAAATAGGGAAGTAGAAGCCATTAAAGAGAGCTCCTGTTATTCCCAAGAGTGGAGACACTTTTAGAGCAAGATGAATGGCTTTGACCTTCAAAGTTATAACCATCTTGGGTAAGAATGATGTGGCAGAGACAGTTGACTGGTGCCCACTAGTGTTCCCGCCCCTCCTTCCCTCCTTGCAGTTATGTTGGGGCCATGCGGCTAGGTCAGACTTATCGACCATGTTACTTCTGGGCTGAAGCAGCTGAAAACCAGGGCATCTCCTCAACCCCTCTTTGCCCTTTTAGCAGTGACCTCGAAATCCTCATGTACCAGATGTTATAGCTACAAGATTAAGAAGGGCCACCCAACCTGGATCAAACTTTATATTAGTGAGTAAGAAAATTTTGCTGTATTGAGCCCCTAAGATTTCAATATTTATCTTCTACCCGAGCCTATGCAAAATCTATCCTGACATTCAAATGGTAATGCTCAGCTGAAAATGCACAAGGACTCTAGGGAGGCCAGAGTGATCTGTGAAGTGCATCCATGCTCAAGAATCAAACTTCAATGATTCTTCAACTCTGTTCTAAAAACAGATTCCAAGGAATGTAGAATCACTACAGTGTCAGATTAGTTATATTCCTAAAAAAGGAACTTGCTTTTAAAAAGGAGGGGGGCGGGGAGAGCTCTTTGACAAGATCCACATATTCCAAGTCCCAGGAAAACAACTTGAAAGATTATTCTCTGTATGCCAAAGCATTGGGGGTGGGAGGGGTGTCAAATCACGTGGCAGAAAGAAAGGGCAGAGTATGTTCATTTTGATTTTCCTCGAAATGAATCCCACTACTGAGGATGGGCACTGACTCAATTTATAGACCATCTACCATTTTCCCAAATAGAGGAATGGGAAGGGGGGCTGGTTTCAGATCAATAGACTGGCAGTAGGGAAAACTCCAGATGCATCACAGACGCTCTAATCAGGAGCCTGACCTCACCCAACCCCACCTCCTGAAAGGTATGCTACCCTCACAGCCAGAGCCCCCCAGTTGTAATGGGAGAGACTGTGGTCAAAGCCTAAACAGGAAAGCTCCAGGCACAGTGTTCTGAGGAGAGCTGTTAGAGACACCCCAGCCCCAGCCAGGCAGACAGATCATTTGGGTATAAGTGGAGTCTGCTCCCTGGGCGCCCTTTTGTGTCACTGCGGGTGGAGAGGATGAGTGTCAGCCTCATTACCACAATAATTAGACCTGGAAAAAGTGGCAGATAAATGTGTCTGTCCATGTCGTGTCATAATGACACAGCAATTACAAGTATTCTCAGACACTGAAATTAAACACACATTTAGAAAGCTTTATAAGTCTTCAGGGATTTGAGCATTTCCCTTTGACATTACATCACTGGGGATGACATCTAATTCTGTAATACTCAGCCAGCCTGGTAAATGTGGCAAAAATTGTGAAAAGATCAATTATGATGTACTTGGGCTAACAGAGCTCTGCAATTAAAGAAAGAAAAATCATTGAGGAGGCTTGGGTTGGTGCAGAGAAGGATTAAGCAAAGAAGATAACAACTCAAGAGGTGATGCAAATGATCCAGCTCTCATACGTTTAGAGTCAGCAACATGCATTCCTTTTCGATGAGACTTCATGATTGGCTCTAGGGCCACCTAACATACAGGTTGTGCCTGCATTCTCCTGACATCACGAGAAATGCCAGTGTTCCTTCTCCCAGGGATATTAACTGAAATATCTAACAATGGTCCAGAGCAGACAGTGGTCAGTGAAGCACCAACAAAGACCAATAAATAAGGTGCCAGCACGGATCAGTCCAGTTGCTACCTTCTCCCACACATTGGAACACAGGTGGCCCTTCTACTGCCTCACTTGGTGCAAGCACGCTCACTTTTTTAAAAAGTCATTTCACCCTGTTAAAAAAAGAAAATATCAAAAACATCTTCCAAATTGAGAGGGAATGACGTCTGATAAGTTTCTGGACCTCCTGCATGCCCCCTGGCATATTCAGCTCTTTGGGTTACCTGGGTTGGTGATTAAGGCAATAATAAGGATCTGGAGGGCATCCAGGATGCTGGAAAGCTAAAGCACGCAGTGTCAGATCCAGTGTCCAGACTCCTCCTGGCCCTCACAGTCTAGTCTCAATGCCACTTCTGCAAAGTCTTCTCAGAAGACCTTACCCAGAAGAACCTCCCAGAGCAACTTGTCTGTGGCTTTCTTGTGGCACTGCTCATGTTCTGCCTTTTAGACATTCTTCCCCCTCCTATCAGACTTCAAACTCCAGGAAGCCAGGGTCTATACACATTTCATCTTCACACCCCTCCAAGCCGAGAATTGGGCCACACACCTTACCAAATAAGCGAGCACAGGTGGGAACATGAGTCCCACCTGGGAGAGAGGAAGGAGAGGGGGAGCTGAGTCAGAAGGGATGCTGGGGGTGGAGGGAGGGGGGGGAGACTCAAGTTCAGGGGTCAAGAATAGACGTGAACAGACTTGGTAATGTCCAGGCACTAGTGGAAGAGGTTGCGACCCTGTCCCTGGGAGAGTGGCTCCTCCTTTCCCCTTCTGGGAAACCTGACAGCATCTCTTCCACATTTTCCTCCCCTCCCCTCCCCATTTACTTTCATCTCTTCTGTGTCCCTTTTCTACTGCAGGGTACCATTATATACTACAGGTATTTTATAGGATATAAAATTAAATCAATAAATTAGCACTGAATGCCTATTATGCAAAGCACTATTATGGAAATAAAAGCCAAAGTACTTACAGGTTTTACTAATGGAATGCAAAATGAAACAGGGAAATTTTTCAACCTGGGAAACTGCCAGTCTACATAACACTCAGTGATGATTAGTAGTCACTTAATGAACGCTTTCCTATAAAAGCACACTTGTCTGTGAGTCAAAGCAGTCAGATACAAAATGTTGGTAAGAGTAAGGTGAAAATGGCATACTCATATGCTGCTGGTGGCAGTGTCAATGGAAAAAATATCCAGCAATGCATCTTTTGGCTATAAAAATATTCATACATCTGACCACATAATTCCAATCCTGAGTCTATGTCCTTTGGCAATAAATCAACAGAAGAAAAAAAAAGTGTGAATTATAGCACCATGTTCGGTACCCCAAATGGAAGCAATTCAAATGTCAGCAATAGGGAAATGATTTTATAATTTTATGGTTAGTTTGATTATAATGAATTATGTATCCATTAAAAAATGGGCAATTATGGGATATTTGTAGTTATGTAAAATGTTTATAAATAATATTAGATGAGAAAAGCAGACCTTAAAGTTTTATGAGTACTATGAAAATAGCTATGCAAAAATCTGTGTGCACATGGGCAAGAACAAAAAAATAACACTCAAAGAGAAACCTAGAACTGTTAGGGCAGTGGTTTTTTTTAAACTTAATTTTATTAAAAATAGGGGTGCTATTTCGCAGCATTCCACAGGAATGGAAGAAGAAAAGTGAGAAGGTAAATAAAGGACTAAAAGGGGAAAAGACTTTAACTAGCCTAGGACAAAAATCACCAGCAAAATAGCTCACATTCTCAGAGCTGCAATTTATCTTTGGCATTGAGTATTTTCAATGAGGATAATGATTAGATAATTTGTAATATGAAAGCATGCTAATGAATGTAATCTATTTATTCAGAAAGGGGTTTATTCATGAATTCTTTCCTCTTACCAAATTACATGCATGCTTGACTACATTAGATATTTATGGAGGGGAAAAAAGTAATTTCAACTTAACATAACAAAAATGTGTTTGGAGTTGGGTAATCTGGCTGTGGCCCTGCCTTAAACCAGCCGCGTGGAGCTGAGCAAGTGACTAAGGCCTCCTGGGCCTCAGTTTCCCTGTGCACAATGAAGGTGACCGAACTGCAACTCTAAGGGCCCCTTTGGCTCTAACAGTTCATGAAACTGGTAAATTCCTTCCTGCCTCCAGGAACTTGATGCAGCACAGGGATGTAGCTCTATGTTGAATTTAGAAATGGTCAGAGACTACTGAGAAGAGTTGACAGAGAACCTGCCTTTGAGGTCCCGAACTTACAGGATTAGAGGTTATCACTGCCCAGAGTTATTTATCTATCACAATACACTTACATGGTGTTTATGCCCTATTCAGCACTACTAACAAGTATTAACTCACTTAATCTTCACAACCACCCTAGGCCATAGAAGAAATCATATCCTCATTTTATAGATGAAGAAACTGAGGCACTGAGAGGTTAATAATTTGCTGAAGGTCACTCAGCCAGTAAATGACAGAGTTGGGACTCAATTCCAGGAAGTCCAGCTTCAAAGTTCAAGCTCATAACAGCAATGGGATTAGTTGGGATACATTTTTCTATTAATCTGACTGTCCTTCCCAACTCTCCAGTCAGGAGCTTACAATTTCATAGGAGGGGAGGAATGATCAAACATAAAATTGCCAAGAACATCCTGTCTTAAGGATGGCTCAGAATACTCCAACCCTTGGTGTTTGATGAGCCTAATGGATCCTTGCGGATTTACTAGATTTACCACTGCCCTCTGTAAATCTGGTACTGGTAATAGAGCCCATGGGATTAGGAATAAGAGGAAAAGGCATATAAACAAAATCAAGTGTCCTCCAGGGTGGGTCATCTCAGGACCCATGCTCAAATCTTGAAATCCTTCCCAGTATTCAAGTCCTGGCCCCACCAAAGTCCCAAGGTTTCTCCTACCATTGCTAGTCCTGGGTGATTATTTCCTCTTCTGAACCCCAAGGAAGGGATTCAGTAAATACTTGCAATAAATATGTACCATGGAACAATAGACCTTAGTAAAGATTGAATTTGGTAAAGGGTCTATTACCTGATTTTGCTCAATCCAGGTAAAAGAAGCTTTTTTAAAAAATAACATTTCTGTTTTCTGATTACAACATTAATACATGTTCATTAAAGACATCTCAAATGATACAGAAAATATATCAAAAGAAAAATAAATAGCCATTGTTATGGACTAAATTGTGTCCCCGGCAAAATTCACAGGTTGAAACCCTACTCCCCAATGTGACTATTTGGAGACAGGGCCTTTAAGCAGGTAATTAAGGTTAAATGAAGTCATTAGGGTGGGGCCTTAATCCAGGACTGGTGTTCTTTTAAAAAGGGGAGGAAAGACCAGACATCTGTCTCCCTCCATGCTCACACACAGGAAAGGCCATGACAGGCCATGGCAAGCAGGCAGCTGTCTTCAAGCCAGGAAGAAAAGCCTCACCAGAAACCAACCCTGATGGCATCTTAATTTTGGACTTCTAGCCTCCAGATCTGTGAGAAAATAAATTAATAGATTTCTATTCTTTAAACCACCCAGTCTGTGGTGTTTGGCTATGGCAACCCAAACAGAATAAAACACCCACAATCCAACCATTCACTGTTAACTTTTTGGTATATGTCTTCTAATCATTTTTCTATGCATCTCTCTATATTTTTTAAAACAAAATTGGGATCATATTATTTTGTAGCCTGCTTTCTTTCACTTAATGTAGTGCCAACTTAATAGCTACATGATATTATCTTTGGTGGGATGATATAAATTTTACATATAAATTTACATACTTATAAATAAATATATAAAAAAACAAAACTGGCAGTGGGTGTTTCTGCTTTCTAAGTATGGGGAGTGCAACATAATTCCCATCAATAGGGAAAATTATATACTGTGTCATTCCATTTGCAGAGACTGGCTAGAGAACTACAAACTCAAATCTAACACTCCTAAACCCTCCCAATCTTTCTGCATTACCACAGAGCATGAACCCAGAATAGATAAGTCCTTTATGAGTCTTCGGAACTGCAAGTAAAGGACTAAACCAAGTAGAGAACTAAAGTCATGGAGGGGGAAGGAGGTAGAGCAATATGGTGGGGAGAGAAATGTTCAGGAATCTACAATACCACAAACACAGCCATAACACCCCATCCCCAACCTCTAATGAAGGCTGTTATGCATACAGATACCTCACCAGAATGGTTTGAGGATATTCCAACAAAAGAGGACGAGTGAAGTGTCTGGGCTGGCTTGCAGCCTGAGAGATGACAGATTATCTAGGCAACAAATCAACAGAGAAACACAGGATTTAAACCACACTTCAGACCTATTGGACTTGGCAGATATGTACAGATCATTTTGTACAACGACCACAGAATATACTTTTTTTCATCAGCACATGGAATATTCTCCAGGATAGACCACAACTTAGGTCACAAATCCAGTCCCAACAAATTTAAAAATATTAAAATCATTTCAAGTATCTTTTAAGACCACAATGGATTAAAACTAGAAACCAATAACAAGTGAAACTCTGGAAACTATACAATCACATGGAACTTAAACAACATGGTCTTGAATATGGTCTGAGAAAAATTAAACAGGAAATCAAAAATTTTCTTGAAACTAATGAAAATAAAGACACACATCATACCAAATCCTGTGAGATACCGCAAAAGCAGTATTAAGAGGGAAGTTTATTGCAATAAACGCTTACATCAAAAAAATAGAGAGATTTCAAATAAACAACCTAATGCTATACCTCAAAGAACTAGAAAAACAAAACAATCCAATCCCAAAATTAGTAAATGAAAGAAATAATTAAGATCAGAGCAGAACTAAGTGATATAGAGACCCAAAAAAATGACACAAAAGATCAATGAAACAAAAAGTTGATTTTTTGAGAAGATAAAATAGACAAGCTATTAGCCAGGCTAACTAAAACAATAAGAGGGAAGACCCAAATAACAAAATTTAGAAATAAAAAAGGAGACATTACAACCAATTCCACAGAAATGCAAAGAATCATTAGAAACTATTATGAACACCTATGTGCTAACAGATTTAAAAACCTGGAGGAAATGGATAAATTTCTGGACACATACAAACTACCAAGACTGAAGCAAGAAGGCATACAAAACCTGAACAGGGCAAAAGCAAGCAATGAGATTGAAGCAGTAATTATGAGTCTCCCAACAAAGAAAAGCCCAACACTGAATGGCTTTACTGCTGAATTTTAATGAACCTTTAAAGAGAAATTAATACCAATTCTCTTCAAACTATTCCACAAAATTGAAACAGAAGCCATTCTCCCAAAATCATTCTGTGAAGCCAGCATCACCCTGATACCAAAACTAGACCAAGATACAACAAAAAAGAAAAGTATAGGCCAATATCTTTGACAAATATAGGTGCAAAAATCCTCAACAAAATATTATTAAATAGAATACATCAACACATCAAAAAAAAAAATTATACACTATGATCAAGTGCGATTCATCCTAGGGATGCAAGGATGGTTCAACATATTAGTCAATAAATGTGATAAATCACGTCAACAAAATCAAGGACAAAATCATATGACTATCTCAATAGATGCAGATGCATTTGACAAAATTCAACATCCCTTCATGATAAAGACTCTCAGCAAATTAAGTACAGAAGGAAAATATTTCAACACACTAAAATCCATATATGACAAAACCACCACCAATATCATCCTGAATGGGGAAAAGATGAAAGCTTTTCTGTTAAGAATAAGAACAAGACAAGGATGCCCACCCTCACAATTCCTATTTAAAGTAGTATTGGAAGTACTAGCCGGAGCAATCAGGCAAGAGAAAAAAATAAAGGGTACACCGATTGGAAAATATGAAGTCAAATTGTCCCTCTGTACAGATGACATCATTTTATATATAGAAAAGCCTAAAGACTCTACTAAAAAGTTCTTAGGGTTGATAAATAATTTCAGTAAAGTTGCAGGATACAAAATCAACATGCAAAAATCAGTAGTGTTTTTACACTTCAACAATGAACTAGCAGGAAAAAAATCAAGAAAGCTAGCACATTTACAATAGTAACCAAAAAAATAAAATATCTAGGAGTAAAGTTAACAAAGAAGGTGAAGGATCTCTACAACAAGAAGTACAAATCACTGTTGAAAGAAATTAAAGAGGATTTAAAAACATGAAAAGATATCACATGCTCTTAGATTGTAAGAATTAACACTGTGAACATGTCCGTACTACCCAAAGTGATCTACAAATTCAACTCAATCCCCATCAAAATACCAATGACAATCTTCACAGAAATAGAAAAAACAATCCTAACATTCATATGGAACTACAAAAGACTCCAAATAGCCAAAACAATCCTGAGCAAAAAAAAATAAAGGTGGAGGCATAACACTAACTGACTTCAAATTATACTACAAAATTATAATAACCAAAACAGCATGGTACTGGCATAAAAACAGACACTCAGACCAATGGAACATAATAAAGAACCCAGAAATCAACCCACAAACTTACAGCCAACTAGTCTTTGACAATGGCACCAAGAACATGAATTGGGCAAAAGACTGCATATGTAGAAGAATGAAACTAGACCTGTACCTCTCACCATACATCAAAATCAAATCCAAATGAATTAAAGACTTAAATATAAGACTGGGAACTATGAAACTCCTCAAAGGAAACATAGGGAAGCACTTCAGGAAGTGGGACTGGACAATGACTATATGAGTGTGACCCCAAAGCACAGGCAACAAAAGGAAAAATAAACAAATGGGATTATATCAAACTAAAAAGCTTCTGCACAGCAAAAGGAACAATTAACAGAATGAAAAGAGAACCTACAGAGTGGAAGAAAATATTTGTAAACTATGCATCTGACAAAGGATTAATATCCAGAATATGCAAGGAATTCAAACAACTTAACAGTAAAAAAACACATAACCCAATTAAAAAATGGGCAAAGGAGCTGAATAGGCATTTCTCAAAGGAAGATATACAAATGGCCAATAGACACATGAAGAAAATGCTTAACATCACTCAGTAACAGGGAAATGCACATCAAAACTACATTGAGATCTCATGTAATTCCATTTAGACTGGTGAATATAAAAATGACAGAGAATGACAAATGCTGGCCAGGGATGTGGAGAAAAGGGAACCCTCGTACACTGTTAGTGGGACTGTAAGTTGATGCAGCCATTACAGAAAATGGTATGGAGATTCCTCAAACAACTACAGATAGAACTGCCATATGATCCAGCAATTGCACTACTGGGTATTTATCCAAAGGAATGGAAATCATCATGTTGAAAGGATACCTGCATCCCATGTTTATCACAGCTCTATTTACAATAGCAAAGAGTTGGAACCAACCTAAATGTCCATGTTCAGGCACTGAATAAGGAAAATGTGGTATATTTACACAATGGAGTACTACTCAGCCATGAAAAAGAATGAAATTCTACCATTTGCAGCAACATGGGTGAACTTGGAGGAAATTAAGGCACAGAAGGAGAAATACCATATACCTTCACTCATAAGTGGGAGCTAAAAAAATAAACAAATAAAGAAAGAAAGAAAGGTACAACAATCACAATAACATGTTGCACTTTCAAAAGGAGAGAACAGAACTGAGATTACCGGAGGTGGGAAAAGGGAAGGAGGGAGGTAGATAAGGGAGGAATTGGTAAAGGGCCATGAAAAATGATTTCATTGCACAATATTGAATACACTAATTATCCTGATTTCAGCATCACATATTGCACACAGGTATTGATATTCATCTCTGTACCCCAAAGATATGTACAATCAACTATAATTTAATAAAAAAAGAAAAATATAAATTACTAAAAATTAACAAAACTATTCAAAAATCTAAATAGCTCGATAACTAGAAAGAAGAAATGTTTTTGTTGTCCAAGAATTACCTTAAAAAGGCTTGAGGCAGCAGTTAGCAATCTCAGTTCTTCCGTATTTTCAAGTCATGAACAATTTTAATGACATGTAAGTTGTTGCCATGGCACTCCAGCTAGCCTTATGTGACAAGTTCCATTTTCATCATAACCTGTTACTGCATTTCCCCATTAAAATGTAAGCTGCATGAGAGAAGCAAGTCATGTTGACCACTGTTTCCACCTCACAGTACCAGCATGAAATATATTTGTTGAATTAATGCACTGTTAAATAAAGCCTCAAGAGAATTTACTGAAAACCTATTAGAAATACTAAAACTATGTAATAATATTAATTAGGTGGCCAGCTACAAAATAATTACGTAAAACCCTCTTAAAGATCAGTATTTACAACTTTGAAAATAAACTGTAATCAGAATTTCCATTTATATTATCAACAACTACAAAGGATCTAAGAACAAAATGAAGGGAAAAAATGCAGAAATTATAAGAGAAGAGAACGAAAGCCACATCTGAAGGGCACAAAACATTTAAATAAACAAGAAGACACATTCTGAAAGAAGACTGTACCTTGTGAAGAGGTCAATGCTCTACAATTTAATTCATATGTTTAATTTAATTTCAAGTAAAATATTGTAAGGGAGAGGAGATAAATTATACAGCCTTATTAGCTTAAACAATAGGATAACAGCATAAGAGGAGGTAAACAAACAAATGCAAAGGAAAGGGGAGCTCAGTATACTCGTGTACGTGATGCTGGCAATGACAGTGACAGCAGAGACACAGCACTTGGGTGCTGTTCCATATGTTTGGTGTATTTTATCCTTGAAACAACATTGAAAGGTAAGTACTATTATTACCTTATCCCCATTTTTACAGATAGAAAAACTGAGGCCGAGAGTGGAATGGAGGAAGGGGCCGGGGAGCTCACGGCCAGTGTGTAGACTTTCATGTAATCTGGTTTTATACAGTATCCCCATGTCCTCTACCCAGACTAACATGCATGGTCGGCAGACTCTGAGAGGAAACCTCCCATCTCCTAGGAGAGGGCGGTCATCTGCGGTGGCGGAGATCATCGGGAGGTCTGTCGTCTTACACAGACTTTCCACCAGTCCTGCTCTTGGTCCTTATCCCCTTCTACACGGTACCTCCAATTCCTAAACCTTTCAGGGCTTCTACAGCTTACTGGCTGCCCCCTCTGCAGGCACCTTGGGTTTTACTTTCTTTCCTCTGACTGATCTCTCAATATTTATCTTAATATTTTTCCATCTTCTAAATTTTTTATGAAAGTCTCATCCATTGCTATCTCCTCTAGGATTAAGTTTGGAGATTTTTTGACTTTGTTAATTCCTTTTCACCTTTTAATTGCATTTTAAGAGGTAGCCCAGAAAAAATTATATTTTCAACACACCATGTTCAACCAGGATTGTGCATATTAACTTACCCTAAGTAAATTATCAGAGAAAAACACGAAGATTTTATGTTAAAGAATGGTTATTACTTCATAATTTATAACAGCAAAAAGTGAGAATGGTCATACCAGCTAACGATAAAGGGTTACTTAAGTAACTTATGGTACATCTATGGTGCCCAGAGAGCTGTGCTGCTCAGATCTCCTTCACCAGAATATTCTGTGGGGCGCAGAGTTGACTGGAGGCCTCCAGCTGCCACTCTCTGAACCTGCCACACTGTTCATGTCAAGGCCATGCTACCCCTGATGCCCCCAGCCAATGACCATGCATGGTGGGGGCTCCAGAGCCAGGCCATTCTTGGCTAACATGCATGGTCGGCAGACTCTGAGAGGAAACCTCCAATCTCCTAGGAGAGGGCGGTCATCTGCGGTGGCGGAGATCATCAGGAGGTCTGTCGTCTTACACAGACTTTCAACCAGTCCTGCTCTTGGTCCTTATCCCCTTCTACACAGTACCTCCAATTCCTAAACCTTTCAGGGCTTCTACAGCTTACTGGCTGCCCCCTCTGCAGGNAAAAATTATATTTTCAACACACCATGTTCAACCAGGATTGTGCATATTAACTTACCCTAAGTAAATTATCAGAGAAAAACACGAAGATTTTATGTTAAAGAATGGTTATTACTTCATAATTTATAACAGCAAAAAGTGAGAATGGTCATACCAGCTCACGATAAAGGGTTACTTAAGTAACTTATGGTACATCTATGGTGCCCAGAGAGCTGTGCTGCTCAGATCTCCTTCACCAGAATATTCTGTGGGGCGCAGAGTTGACTGGAGGCCTCCAGCTGCCACTCTCTGAACCTGCCACACTGTTCATGTCAAGGACATGCTACCCATGATGCCCCCAGCCAATGACCACGCATGGTGGGGGCTCCAGAGCCAGGCCATTCTTGTCCAACACCAGAACTGTCCACGGGCAACCATCGGCCTGGGCAAGATCTTCTCGGAACCACTCTTCCTGCCCAGTCCTTCCTTCTAGCTGTCCTTTCACGGGTGCCCAGCTTGCTTCATCTCACCTGCCTATTCCTGCTCCTTCCCCCTTCATCCTCTCTTGGCATCGACTTCTTGGAGGACCTGAACTGACAGAACATCCATCTGCCAAATATTAAGGCAATTTTCAAATATTATTTTCATAGGAAGTATTTAAGGATAGAAACAATAGTTAGGATACAACGCTACCAAAAAAATATCCATTTTCTAAATGTATATTCAACATGGTCCTAGTTGTGTTTTTTTTTCAGACACAGAGTAATACATATGTGTGTGTGTACATACATACGTAACATGTATGTAATATGTATATGTGTGTACACATATAAAATCCTTCACACGTACACATCACAATATTAAGAGTGGCCATTTCTGGGTGATTGGATTTTGAGTGCTTGTTGCTGCTTCTTTACCCTTTTCTTTATTTTCCCATGTTTTAATAATGAACATTACCTTTATAATCGGAAATAAACGTGAAGTGCACACACACACACACA
>NW_007728027.1:305959-316977 GCF_000696425.1 Galeopterus variegatus | reverse complement strand
AGAGTTGACTGGAGGCCTCCAGCTGCCACTCTCTGAACCTGCCACACTGTTCATGTCAAGGCCATGCTACCCCTGATGCCCCCAGCCAATGACCATGCATGGTGGGGGCTCCAGAGCCAGGCCATTCTTGTCCAACACCAGAACTGTCCATGGGCAACCATCGGCCTGGGCAAGATCTTCTCGGAACCACTCTTCCTGCCCAGTCCTTCCTTCTAGCTGTCCTTTCACGGCTGCCCAGCTTGCTTCATCTCACCTGCCTATTCCTGCTCCTTCCCCCTTCATCCTCTCTTGGCATCTACTTCTTGGAGGACCTGAACTGACAGAACATCCATCTGCCAAATATTAAGGCAATTTTCAAATATTATTTTCATAGGAAGTATTTAAGGATAGAAACAATAGTTAGGATACAACGCTACCAAAAAAATATCCATTTTCTAAATGTATATTCAACATGGTCCTAGTTGTGTTTTTTTTTCAGACACAGAGTAATACATATGTGTGTGTGTACATACATACGTAACATGTATGTAATATGTATATGTGTGTACACATATAAAATCCTTCACACGTACACATCACAATATTAAGAGTGGCCATTTCTGGGTGATTGGATTTTGAGTGCTTGTTGCTGCTTCTTTACCCTTTTCTTTATTTTCCCATGTTTTAATAATGAACATTACCTTTATAATCGGAAATAAACGTGAAGTGCACACACACACACACAGCACCCACAAGGATCCTCAAGTTACTCTGAGGTGTGGATGCTGTCTGAGTGGAATGCACTGGCTGGCCCCGTCTTTGGAGGTCGATGCACAGTCAGCAGGCATCACTGAGCAGCAAGAAATACAGATTATAATGTCAATGCTTCAAAACGTTCTTGTCTGATTCCAGATGTTCTGAAAATCCAAAATGCATTTAGGAATTTTGATGGAGCATCAGAAGGAAACAAAACAGATGGAGTGCCAGCCGTACTGAACATTACTTGCTTTCATTTCACTATGTTCTAAAAGAAATTTCTACCAAGCCGATGTTTATCTAAACACTTTATTCTTCATTTTATTGCTTATTTGGTAAGTAAAAATAATGTCTTCTCCTTCTCCTTGAAGGACAGGCAACTTTCCTCCCAAGTCTTTAAAAGGGATGAGTCAGGGAAAATAAGCTGGCTTGGGGCACGTAGTTGTCCTTCCACCTAGTCACCCACACCCCTGCCCTCTGTCCCTCTACTGTGAAGCTGCCTGTGTGCTTGCTTACTTTGAGGATCTCTTGTGAATCAAACTATCAGAACAACATGATACCACCCAGGCCATGGTAAGAAACTAGCGTTTGTTGGATGACTACCATGTGCCAGGCAATGTTCTAAAGACTTTCCATATATTAAACAGCTCATTTAATCTTCATAAGAATTCTGTAAGGGAAGCACGAGCACCATCCCCGTTTTACAGAGGAAGACACAGAGGTGCGGAGAGGTAAAGTCATTTTGCCAGAACCACTAGCTAGTGCACGGTGAGGCTGGGTTGTGAACACAGGATGTCACGAAGGAGAAATAAGAATGAGAGCGAAAGCAAGTGAGCAGCTCAGGAACACAGCCGCTGTCCTTGATGCCAGTGACAGCTGGACAATGCTGGACAGGCAGCAGGGGAAGTGAGATTCCACTGGAGAGCCCATCAGTCAGAACGGGCAAGAGGATCAGAACCTGACGAAACAAAGGAGGAAGTCAAGCAAAGGTCACCACGTAAGGAGTGGAAGACAAACAGGTGAAGGGATGCAGACGCGCCTGCAGTGGCCGGGGCAGGGCGCAGTCAGACAAGCGCAAGAAGCCAGTCCAGGGGGCAAAGGGCAGTGGACAGGAAGGGGGAGCATGTGGAGATCGGATATAAAGGACAGGAAACAAACAGAAAACCAACGACAGGGCGATGGGACCGTCAGCCAAGAGGAGGGACGGAAATGCAGGGGTATAGATCTTTCCACTCTGGGAAAACAAGAAGCAAAGCAGGGAAACAACTGATTCGAGTGGGAATTGCCTCATTTCCTTTTTCCTGTTATTTTAGCCTCATGTCTTCCTCAGCCACTCTGCCACACAGATCGAAAAGGATGAACTCCTCCCGCAGGGCTTAACGCTCCGGGGAATGAAATGGCAGCGCACCAGCTGCCTCTGTCCCATGGTGCGTTGAGTTAGGTTGGAGGGTTGGTCTTCTGTATGTCCTCTGTGCTTTAAGGGATTCCTTGCAAGAAGGAGGTATGATTTCAGGTGAGTAGCTGCCATTTAAAAAGGGATTCTTCCCTTGCAGGATTATTGTGGCCATGATATGAGATCACATATGTAAAGGACATACATGTGGGGCTTGACACTTAGTGTGTGCTCAATGAATGGTGCCATGAGGAGGAGGGTGTCCCCCTTGCAGGATTATTGTGGCCATGATATGAGATCACATATGTAAAGGACATACATGTGGGGCTTGGCACTTAGTGTGTGCTCAATGAATGGTGCCATGAGGAGGAGGGTGTCCCCCTTCTACGCAAAAATATTCAACAGCTCCCCACTGTCAGCACAATACAAGCCCAGACACCCTGGCCTGGCACTGGAAGCCGTCCACTGACTAGCCCCTACTTATATTTCTACAAGCCTAATCACAGAATTGATTCACTAAAGCTACATCTTGGCAGCTTAATTTCTACTCAGAAGTGCCAAAAAGCCTATGTGAGAGGAGTTAGAAGGAAAGGACGTGGGTCCTCTTCATCACAGACCTTAGTCACAGATCACGGAAGTTTATCTATCACCTAACGCAGGTCCAGGTGAGAGAAGAGAGGAAATATCTAGATCACACTCTGAAATACTAGTCAAGTTTGGATGAGATGACGGTGCCCAGTCACTGGAGAGCAGCTTCCTGATAAGATGGTGGCAGGACAGGAGGGAGATGCTGTGAGTCTGCATCAGTGGAACGAGGAGGAGGAGCAGATGTCATATAATTTCAATTAGACAAATGAAGCTGGGATATTGTGTTTTAAGATAGATGGTGAGTGGTGAGGCCTAAAAACAAGCAAACGGTCCTGTGTACAGGGCCCCATTTGCAAAGCTGGAGGAATTCCAGAGCAAGTAATAAGAAAACTGCCACAGACCTCGTTCTCCAGTATAACTAAAAGTCACTCAGACCTAAGTTCTAGACACACAAATCTCATTTTGACAAACTACTCTTTTGGCTCAGTGCCAAGAGGCTGCTTTTGTTTTATGTCCCTGCCTCTCCTGGCCGTCTCCTCCCTGGAGCTCCGACACGTGCTTATTATGACTCCATTGCTAGCTCCTCAGGTAGCCATGTGGCTCAGGCCTGCCACAGTGGGGCAGCAGGTGACAGTCTTCACTTTTTTCTGCTGGCATTTCCATAAGTAAGATGACATGTACCTGCAGCTGCCCAGGAAGCCAGCACTGCAGAAGGCAGAGCCAAGAAATGGAGAGAAACTGGGTCCCCACAACACTGTTGGAGCCCTTGGATCAGACTGCATGTGAAGCCAACATATCCCAACTGTCTCAATTAGGTGAGCCAAACAATTCCTGTTTTTCTTAAGCCAGTATAGATAGGTTTTCATTCTCACAACTGAAAAAGTCACAACTAACAGAGGAAGCTGAGATGGAAATAGACTTACCTGTGCCAGAGAGGCAGGATGGCTCTTGGAACAGGAGACACACTTGGCTTCAACTGTATCTGCCCAGCACCCCTTAACACAAAGCTGTCACTCAGTGGAGGGTGAGCTGGTGTTGACTGCGAGAGACCCAAGTAGCTCTCAGCCCAGACTTGCTGGGGAAATACCCACCTCCTCTGGATGAAGAGACCTCAGGTTGCCAGGAGGAAACTATCTATGGTTTCTGTCTCATAATCAATCTTCACAATGGCCAGCCCCTCTTGCCCACTGTCTCCCCACCCAAACCATCCTCTCTCCAGTGGAACTGGTCTCCTCGCTGTCCCCTGACCACACTGATCGTCCTCCTGATTCTGTGAGTTGGCTCTTCTTCACCTAGATCCCTCCACCTCCCTCTCTTCCTGTCAACTTTGCCTATATTCTAAGGCCTGGTTCAAAGCTTTTCAATGTTCTCTGGCTACGATAACCCACATTTGAACTCAGTTTCCTTAACTATAAAGTAAGACAATAATCTGATAATTTAATTTAGCTATTATAACGATAATAATCATAATAGCTAACATTTATAGGACACTTTAATATAGTCAGGCACTGGCCTAAATGCTTTACATGTATGAACTCATTTAATCTTTAGGCATCCCTAAGAGAAAGGCGGTGTTATTATACACATTTAGGCAATAGAAGCATAGGGAGGGTGAGAAACTGGCCCGATGTCACACAGCTAGAAGGTGACAGAGCCATATTTCGAATCCAGGCAGCCCAGTGCCAGAGCTTTTATTCTTACGTGCTGCACTTAATACCTAAGTGGTATTAAGATGACGTAAGAGCAGGAGTTGCAGAATGTTAGAATCCTGCCCAAACCACTTCCATCCCCTCAGAGAAGTGTACTTACAAGTGAGAATGGCAAGATACCTTTTAAATTACTATTTTATTACTTGTTACTTAGGTATGAGGCCTAAGAAGGACTCTCCCTTCACCCAAACCCAAATCGAAGTCTCATCAGCAGCCAGCTGCCCAAGCCTGAAGCAATCATAACTTTGCCCAAGAGACACTCATGAGAAAACTCAGAGCTAGGGCTGAATTAGGATAATTTCTCTTTCAAGCCAGGAACTAAACTAAGATAACCAACATTCCAATTTCCCTGACAATCTTGGTTTCTGTGTTTTCCTGGTATACATATTAAAAATTTCATAAGTTTGGTTTGGACCATAAATTAGTTGGTCACCCTAGGCTTACCTATATCCTAACTAGGGGAGGGAGAATGCCATAGACATCCTGATCTTTCCCCCTATGATGACCTCTCTGATTCATGTTACTGCTACTATGTACCTTCCTGAAACCAGGGAGATGTTATATCAACCCTGCAGAGATGCCTCTTTATCTCCAGATGTTCTGAAATGGGTAAGAGAAGACATTAACTCCATGGTGAAAATATATGTAACAGATAAAACAAGACAAAAACAAACTATATTAATCAGCTCAGGCTGCTAGAACAAAATACCATAGACTGGGTGGCCTAAACAACAGACACTTATTTCTCAAAGTTCTGGAGACTGGGAAATCTGAGATCAATTGAACTAAATGATGCTAAAATGGGTTTTGTTTATTGCAATTCATTTTGCATTCTCCTTAGATTTGACAAAATCTAAGTCCATCTGTGCAATTGCAGTGCACAAACATCTAATTATGGTTCCTGGTCATTATTTAATGTAACTAAAAAATAAGATGAAAACCAAGGGACAACTTTAAGATTTGGCAATGAATTATTTATACTTTCAAGTAACTGCACTAAAGCAAGATTAGTAAATGAGCCTTGAACATTCAACTTCTTTACAGGGAGCTTGATGATGATGGAGGTGCTTTGTTCACCAACTCATTGAAACCTCTGCCACTGCAGTGGCCAGGTGCTCCTGTCTGCAAAAATCTAGCCCTACACTGAGGCAAAACTCACCCCACACTTCCTGAGTTCTATTAAGAAAAATCTTGGGCCGGCCCGGTGGCGCACTGCTATAGTGCGCCGCTTGGGAAGCGTGGCGGCGCTCCCGCCGAGGGTTCGGATCCCACATACAAACCGGTTCCCGCTCACTGGCTGAGCAAGGCGCGGGAGCAACACCGAGGGTTGCGATCCCGTTGCCGGTCCCGGTCCGGTATGGGGGCGACACTGAGGGTTGCGATCCGTTGCCGGACACGGAAAAAGACAAAAAGAAAAAAAAAAGAAAAAAAGAAAAATCTTTACCCCCCCAAAGCATCTGGCCTGCCAAAAACACAAGAATATTAATAACTACTTAATATTAATACTTTATAACATTTCACCTAATAATTCTGTTTCTAGTAACTTTAAGAAAACTTTAACAGATGTACATAAGAATTTATGCACAATGATGTTTGTCATGGTAATATGTTTGAACAGACAAAAGTTAAATTATGACATCCTTATAATGAAAATTTATGCAGATATTAAATACTAATAAATTAAGACTAATCAAAAGACACTAGTATGATCCCAGTTTTGGTGGAATATGTTTTTACATATACATAGTGAACGACAAGAAAAAAAAATACGGCAAAATGTTAACTGTTTATCTCTGAGTAAGATTGTAGCAATTTATATTTCTTTTCATATACCTCATTGTGTTTTCAACTGTTTACCATGAGCATGTGTTGCTTTTATAATGAGAAAAAAAAATGCTATAAAAAAATTGACCATATAATTTGCTCATAAGGTTTTTCTTTGTTTTTCAACTGCTATTTCTAAATTATTTAAGAAAAAGTCTTTTGAAGGATTTTCCTTCTACTAATGTTCATGTTGTGTTATCTATATAATGGAAGGCCATATGGAGACACTGGACTTCTCACTTCAGCTCCAACATGTGAAGAGCTTGGAAGTTGTCACTTCCATCCTTACAAGAAAAAGCTGGACAAACTGAAAGCCAATGACTTTCCTTGAACTCATTACAGAACTGGGTTTGCAGGGCAAATTGTCTCCCTGAAATGTGGAGAGACGGGCAAATCCAGAGTCATAGCCAAGACCTACTTACTTACCTGGAGCAGATGTGCTGGAGCTGTAAACTGGTAGGGTCACTTCTGGGGACCACAGTCTTAGGGAATCCCCTTGCTTTTGTTGGCATTACCTCCAGGATCTCTACCAGTGTCTCCTGGTGAAGATCAGAGTTGGATCCCTCCCGGCTCTGACAGGTGGAGGGGAAGAGTAATTCTTGTGAATTATGTTCAGAGCTTTCTCCAAACAAAGGCCTGCTCCCCAGAAAAAAGAATTTACCACTTGTCCTAAAGCCACACGGCAAGGACATTCCTCTCACTCCAGCCCCTTCTCCCTTTCCTGTCTCACGTGAGGACAGGAAAGCTATCCAAAAGAAACACATGTGAAGGTCTCAGGCCAGAGACTGAGGCCCACTCAGAGACTTGAGATTGAATCAGAAGATTAGAGGACACTCTCTTCCACATGCCTTGCCACCACACGGACAGGACTCCAGTACAACAGTGCACAGCCACAGAGGGAGCTGCTAGACACAGGCTCTCTCTAAGGAAGAGTACTCAGGGAAGCCCACCATAAGAGGGGAAACAAAAACAAGGACACTGGAGGAATTAGAAGCCTTTGGTACTACCTACAACAAACATTAAACAAAGCCCAACTACTAGCCAGATTAACATAAATTCTCACACTAAGTGTTTATTTATCTCAGTTCCTATCACCTAATACAACATGTCTAGTTTTCAACAAAAATTACAAGGCATGCAAAAAGGCAAGAAAAAAGCAAAAACACGGTCTGAAGAGATCAAGCAAGCATCAGAATCAGACTCAGGAAATGATACAGATGTAAGATTTTTTAGACAGAGAATTTAAAATAACCATTATTAATATGTTAAGGGCTCAAATGAAAAAAGCAGACATTATGCAAGAAGCAGATGGGTAATGTAAGCAGAGAGAAGGAAATTCTAGGAAAGAATCTAATGTAAATGCTAGGAAACAAAAACACAACAGAAATCAACCAAAACCTACACCAATGCATATTATATTCAAACTGCAAAAAAAAAGAAAGAAAGAAAAGGAGAAATATCTTAAAGAAGCCAGAGGAGGAAACTTTTTTTTTAATCTATAGAGGAATATAAATTACAGTAAGGTTCTCATTAGAAACTATGCAAGCAAGAAAAATGAGAAGTGAATTTAAAGTGTTGAGAGAAGAAAAATCTAGAATTCTATTCTGGCAAAAGAATCCTTCAAAAGTGAAGAATAAAGACTTTCTTGGCCAAACAAAAATAGGGAATTCATTGACAGCAGACCTGCCCTGCAGGAAATGTTACAAGGAAAATGATACAGGTCAGAAGTCTGGATCCACATACAGAGAGGATAAGCGTCAGAGAAGGACCACATGAAGGTAAAGTCAAATCTTTGATTTTTTTCAATTCTTAATTGATCTGAAAGATGACTGTAATTATAAGTCATGACAGTAACGATGTATTAGATGATTATAACACATAAGGAAAATGAGTGACAGCAACTTCATAAGAGATGAACACTCCCTTGTAAGGTACCTGCAGCACACATGAGGAAGTGTTATTTGAAGGCAGACTTAGAGTACTTAAAACATGTACTGTAAACTTAGGCAACTATTAATATTTTTAAAAAAGAAATATAGTTAAAAGTATATTGGAGTAGGCACCAGGAACCTAGGGCTGTAGGCTTCAACTTTCTGGGCCACAGTTCCCGCATCTGAAAAATAACGAGGTTAGAAAGGATCATCTCTCTCTGATTCCCTTCCTGCTCTGCAATTCTATTACTAAGTAATAACAATAATAATAATAATAATAATAATAAAATTTAAAAGTCTACTTTCTCTCTGTGATATCTACAAGGAAGAGCCTTTTGAAATAATCAATTCTATAATCAAAACTGCTATATCAGTAAGTTTGGGTTTTCATATTTCTAAACTGTGAGTTGCCTTTAGCAGGTTTATCTAGTACATATATATATAATAAAATACTGGATTTGCTCACCTGACTCAGCATTCTTCAATGCATTGTGCTGGAAGGAAAGAATACTCAAGGCTGATAGGAAAAGGCCATTCCACGATATTGATTTCACTGCCAGATACCGCACAAGACATGTTCCTTTCAATCCAAAAAAGAAATAAACCTGAGCTGCCTTCCTTGCCTGAATAGAGCTCACAATTAGTTTGTGATTACCTCTAGATCTGTCAATAGACTTTCCTTCTCTGGCTGATATGAAAATACATTTCTGATCTCACTGAACACTTTTATGAGATACAACTTTCCTGTCAATCAAAACATTTGGCTCTTCTATATTATTGCTTAAATTGCAGTGTTCATTAGAAAAGAAAAGAACTCCACTTTGGGCTAGTTTAGAGAGCACTACAGAAATGACCTGTCCCTTTTGAAATGAGACCCTTATCTCACTTCGTGTGAAAACTATTGAAAAAAACTAAAAGCTCACTCGAAGGGCTGCTCACAGTCTCATCTCCAGACTTTCCTTCTCTAACTCCTTGCAATAAAAATCTCAAGAAGCAGAATTCTAGCCTAAAGGCCTATTTTCCACTGTAAAACCATCTGCCTCATAGCAGACAGACAGAAATGCTTTAAGCCTCACTGTACTCATACCCGTTCTAGCAGTTACTTGCATCCTATTTTTGTCCTACTGGGAAATTAAAGTGGCATGAAAGTCAGTGTGTCTCTTTGAAGGAGAAAGGGCTGGATCACCAGACATTGATACAGTTCTTTTGGGATTAGATAGTTCTTCAGAGCACACTTAAATAAATTCCAGCCCAACAGACCCAGATGAGTTGGATACAGGCATTTGCTGGAACAAAGAGCAAAATTTTCTTGCTTGTTAAAAATCATCAGCTAATCAGGGACTCTTCACTTGTATGGTAACAAAGGATTCAGGTGAAAATATAGTTAATGACTCTCGGTTTTGAATTTTATCCCTCAAGCTAGGAGTTCAACTGCCCAATAGTAAAAACGGAGAAACTTAGACCAGTGGCTCTAGCCCTTTTCCGGGGCATTAGGGTATTCATCCCAAGGGCTCTGAAGCTCAACTTCAGACAAGCAGCGTGGGGCTGTGGAAACAGTTTAAGCTCTACAGCCAGATGAACTGTTTTTCAACTCTTCCTGGGACACCAAGTTCCATATAAATTGGATCTGTTTGGGACAGAATGCAATTTCTTCTTAATAGGGGTAAAGGGTAGCTTTAAACTCATTTTTCAGCAGATGTCACAGTCCCACCAAGATACCAAGATCAAACCTCCACATTTAAGGAAATGATTATTTTCTTTTCTCTCTTCATTTGCCAGCTGTTAATGTACTGCTTCTCATCCTAAAGCACACTAAAAGAAAAATGCTCTGAAGTCTGGCATGTTTCTGCCATCTAATCTAAGCTCAGCCCCAGTATAAGTCCCACTAAAAAGATAAAAGTATTGCTGTATATTTGCCTCTTTGCCAACAGTTTCCAAATCTGGAAAGGGTGTTTTGGTAATGACAAAGGCAGTTGTTCACCTTTATTTTTAGTGGTTTGTGAGTTCAGGTTATGTTGGTATTCACAAAGTACTATGTAACTCAAAAACACATGAAAGAATGAGAGAGACAGAGCCAGACACAGGGAAAGACAGAGAGAGAGTGAAACAGAATGAACACTTGGAGAGGTGACTCTTGGCTAAGGGGGTGCCCCAACAATAAAGGAGTTGCAGAGACTTAAGAAGGTCGATGAAACTTGCATCAGGTTCAGTGTACCTTTTCCATAGCTTAGTCGTGCTACTTTTCTAGGTTAAAATAAAATCGCACAACTTTTCTAAATGAATAGGCAAGTTGGGTGTGGTAAGAGCTCTCAGGTAAAACAAAACAAAACAAAACACTGGAACTTCCTAGGGCTATTAATGTTCTCTTTGAAAATTTATCTTTACAATGGAGAAGCACCCTGAACTACTGCAGCATCATCAATAGAGACCACCTGACATTCTGTGCCTACGGGCGTGATGCCTCATAAGATATACAACATTACCAATGTAGTCTTATTGCCAAAAATGTTTACCAGAATAGAATTATGAGGAAACAACTAGGAAATTCCACAGTAAGGGACATTCTACAAGACAACTGCCTTGGCCTTGGATTCTTCTAAAAAGCCAATGACATATAAAAAAAATAAAAAATAAAAAAAAAAAAACTATTCTAGATTTAGAACCTAAACAGTTAAGTGCAATGTATAAACATTAAATGGATTCTGGATCAAAAAACTAATGGGCATGGGCCAGCCCAGTGGCGCACTGGAGAGTGTGCCGCTTGGGAGCGCGGCGGCGCTCCCGCCGAGGGTTCGGATCCCATGTGGAGACCGGTTCCCGCTCACTGGCTGAGCGCGG
>NW_007728027.1:268624-305726 GCF_000696425.1 Galeopterus variegatus | reverse complement strand
CCGAGGGTTGCGATCCCGTTGCCGGTCCCCGGTACGGGTGTGACACCGAGGGTTGCGATCCCATTACCGGTCAGTAAAAAAAAAAAAGACAAAAAAAAGGAAAAAAAAAAAAAACTAATGGGCATCATATAAAAGACATATTTAGGGCAGGTGAGAAAATTGGAATATGAAGTGTTTATAAGGTACTACAATAATATTTACTTTCTTAGGTGTATATGGTATTATCAGTAGATATGTAAGAGGAATGTCATTCTTAGAGGTCTGCTAAAGTATTTGGGGATGAAGTGTTATAATTTCTGTAGTGTCTATAATTTACTTTCAAATGGTTCACTAAAAGTAGTACATATGTACATGTGTATGTATATGTATATGTATATATATTTATATACACACACACAAAGAATAAATGTGGCAAATATGTCAACAGTTTGGTGAATCTAAATGAAGGATATACTGGGGTTCATTATACCATTCTTTCAATGCTTCTGTAGATAATTGTTTTTCTAAAATCAGGACAAGAAAAATATCTTTATTTCTCATAACATGCATTTCTCAACTTCCTTTCATTAGCTCTCCAATCAATAACTTCTAAACTTCTACTCACTTGGGCTTTATAAGGTTGGTAGAAGACCACAGCCCTTAGTAGATGAGCCTTATGTTTTAATTAATGGAATTAGGAACTAGTTGTGAGGCTACAGAGATCCGTTCTCTAAAACTCACTGATGATGTTGTAAGTTAGAGTGACTCAAATAGCTGAGAGTCTGGAGTCAGAGAGCAGCCCAGTTTCACTATACTGCCATTTCTTTTAAATAATCTCACCAAACTATGCTGTTTGAGAGCAGATTTTAAATAGCTATCGAATTACACAGTGATAGCATCATTTTCTTTTGTACACGGTCTCCTTCCTCTGCAGGCCTGCTGTCTTGAATGTGCACTTCCATCAGAACCTCTGTTTTCCGTATCGTTTTGGCAAGTCTGTGCTCCTACTGAACTGTAAAATTTCATGAAGGTAGGCACCCTGTTCTAATCCCAGAATGTAGCACAGGACTGTGGCACAAAACAGGAACTCAACATATACTAGTTGAATAAAGAAATAGGTAAAATAAATGGGCCGGCCCAGTGGCTCACTCGGGAGAGTGCGGTGCTGATAACACCAAGGCCCCGGGTTCGGATACCATAGAGGGATGGCCGGTTTGCTCACTGGTTGAGCGTGGTGCGGGATGGCCGGTTTGCTCACTGGTTGAGCGTGGTGCGGGATGGCCGGTTTGCTCACTGGTTGAGCGTGGTGCGGGATGGCCGGTTTGCTCACTGGTTGAGCGTGGTGCGGGATGGCCGGTTTGCTCACTGGTTGAGCGTGGTGCGGGATGGCCGGTTTGCTCACTGGTTGAGCGTGGTGCGGGATGGCCGGTTTGCTCACTGGTTGAGCGTGGTGCTGACAACACCAAGTCAAGGGTTAAGATCCCCTTACCGGTCATCTTTTTTTTAAAAAAAAAAAAAAAGAAAAAAAGAAATAGGTAAAATAAAGATCTAAAGTGAAGATATTTCAAGAAAAAAAGTAAAAGTGAATTTTAGCATGCAATGATGTGGCTTCTCTAATAGGACTAGTAGGAGAGAGAAGGAGGAGGGACCAACTTATAAAACTTTAAAATGATACTACTGATCACATGGGCCTTGGCAGGTGATTGGGAGAAATCTCTGGAAAATAAAATAAACAGAAAAGGAGTATTTTATGAAACAGAAATGATCACTGCCTTGTATCAGGAACCACACTTCAACAAGAGGCCTGGCTGAGTTGTTTGTCTGAAACTTAATATGTTTGTTGTAAAGTTTGTTAATAAATAGAATTCTATGAATTAATAATTATTTTGTCTTAATTGAGCACTTAAAATTCGAGACACATGAATTATTTTTCTGAGCTATTTACAAAGCCTATTTTAACTTAGTTTAAAAAATGAACCAAGGTTTCCGGTCAAGATGGCAGAATAGATGGTCCCCAGCCTCTCCCACAGATCAACCAATTTACAACTATTAAAAAACAATAACAGCCAAGCTGGGGCCACTAGAGATCAGGAGAAGGGGAAGAGAGACCTACAGAGTGAATAAAGGCAGGAGAAGCCACAATGAGAGAAAGAACCACTCCAACCATTTTGAGCCCTGCCTGCTTCAAGGCTGGAGCTGGTGAGTGCACAGAGCAGGAGCTGGCAAAAGCCACAGCTGTGCTCTTTGGATGCAGTTGCTTGGAGGCTGCAGGGGAGAAGAAGGCCTTGGTGACCCCCAGGGCAACAAGACCATTAACCGGGTTCCTGTGGACCCACATAAGAGCAAGAGGCCACAGACAACTGAAAAAAAGGAGCCACTCAGAGGCTAGTGAGTCATTGCAAGGAGCACTGCCTGCCCCATGGGAAGTGTTTGGAGTGCATCTGGTAGGGGAGATAAGCCTACTGGGAAAACACTAGGGCACAGCAAGGACAGCTGACCTGCCTTCCGATCAGCATAGTACCTCTCAGTGGAGACAGGTTAGGAATATAGAATTGCAGGAGGTGCAGTTTTCTGAAAAGACTCAGGCCCAGACCAGAGTTACTACACAACCCAGGTGTACTGGATCTCACGAAAGCTGGAAGAACCTTTAGAGTCAACCATTAAAACCTGAGCTGCATAAAAAGTCTTCCCTAGGGAATTAGCAGCAAAGCAACAATTTAGCTCAACCACAGAGCTCAAGTGCTGGTCCCCACAGGAAGTTCCCCCATTTTAGAAGTAAGCAAAGGACAACAAATTAGTTCCAGTGCAGAGTTTAAGTGGTAGGAACAGCAAATAATCCAACACAGAACTGGAAGAAAAAACAAAATACCCACAGACCAGAGACAAACTATTAAATAGTAAAGGTCTCATATCACCAAAGAAAACCTATTAAATTCAGAAGGACCAGAAATCCCCTGTCTACCAAGCCAGGGAGGAGGGAGGGCTGGAGGCCTCAGCCATGCCCCCTGACACCTGCAACCAGCCCAGTGACAACCACCGAGCTGCCATAGGTAGCACCCTGGGCTCTCCTGAGCCAGGGCAGTGGGGAACTGAGGGCCTAGGCCAACCCCCCACCCCCATACCTGCAACCAACCCAGCAATAACCACCAAGCTGCCACAGGCAGTGCCCTGGGCTCTCCCGAGCTGGGGTGGTGGGGCCTGAGAGCCTCAGCCACACTCCCCTGACAGCTGCAACCAGCCCAGCAACAACTACCGAACTACCACAGGAAGAGTCCCAGGCTCTCCCCGAACCAGGGAAGTGGGGTGCCTCAGGCCTTGGCCACACCCACCCCAACCTGCAAGCAGCCCAGCAATAACCGAGACACCGCTAGAAGTCCCCTGGTCTGCCCTGCAGGAAAAAGAGGTGCCCCAGGCCTCAACCCCACCCCTCCTTCCTCCTTCTCCAACCCTATTTCCTTACCCTTTCCCTTCTCCCCCTCCCCCTCAACTGCTGCACAACTTCATAGAATGTAAAAAATATATATTAATAAACTTAAAAATAAATAAATAAATAACGAACAAAACTCTTTCCTGAGATAAGCTCTTTACTTTTTTTGCAAGGTAGATATTTTTGTGCTATTTGCTATGGCACTAGAATGAAATTTGTCAGAATTTCAAAAAACGAGTATTTCACTTTAACTGAAAAACTGGAGCATGACTGAATTTCTGATAACACTAATGGGGACAGTACTTCAAATGAAAATAATTAAGTCAACAGAAAAATGTATTCATAGATCAATCTTGAGAACTGAATAGTAATGATCAAGAAACAGCACTTTAAAGGAACTTTTAGTCTTTAAGTGAAAAGAAATTAAAAGGGTAACTAGGACTTCTACCTAGTTACTGCCATCTAGTAGTACAGAACCAAAGCCTGAGTATAAAAGAAAACTTCCCTTTATAATTCACTGGGCAACTTTTATGAACTCATTTTTTTTTTGTGTGGCAAGAAAAATAAGCAGACAAATTAGTCAAAGGTGAGGTATCTTTGGAAAATTTAATTTGGACCATATTTTCTTTCTCTTGCTGAAAACATCAAATATCCCCATACACTTTGGGTTCCACAGCTTAGAAAGGGGCAGTGGGTTTCCCGCAGTTACATACTGTACCCAACTTTCTATAGAAAGATAAACATTTTCCAACCTTGCTTTTCAGTATTTCCTAAAAACTGTTTTAAAGGTTCCTTACAATAAATGGCAAGTAAAACAAAGTAAGGCTTTATTTTCTCCTTTTCCTCTTCTTATGTACTGAATGTTGGAGGAATAAGGAAGGAAGACTAGTTACATCAGTGTTGGTACCCTGGGGATTACTGCTGGGTCCTCAAGGTGCACCCGTATCATCAAGGCTCCGATGATGCACCCCTGCACTGAGGAACCTGAGACGGGTAAGTGCTGAACAGCCTGTCACAGCCATGTGGGACTATCACAGCATAGGTGGGACTAGGGGCTGCCCAGTTCTCGGTGCTCATAGGGCTGCTGGCCTTCGAAAGTAACAAAAGAACTTTAGGACCAAATCATGACCAGAGGTCTTCCACATTTCATGAGCCTTACAGTGTACATTTACAGACTAAATGTATTTACTGAAAATAAGATGAGAAAAAAAATGCCTTTACTAATTTCTGTATCAAATTACTAGAATGAAAATAAAAGCATTTTTCTGATAAAACACATTTTCTATGTCAGATGAAAACAACTCCCTTGCAAGATAACCTTAGTAATGTATATTTGTCACTATTTATATATTTTTGTCTGGTGCACAAATGTCTTTAATTGCATCATCTGACAGCTTTGTCATTTTTCAAACTTGTAATTTTGTTAGCTTAAAAAAAGGAAAAGGCAGCCAAATTTAACAATTTTGGTTGCCGAAAAACATCTCAGACATTAACCTTCATCTTCTCAAGTGTTATGAGTTCATGACTGAAAGGTAATCAGTTTCTTTTCTTAACAGGAAAACTAAGCAGCTACTGTCATCAAATGTACCTCTAGTAAACACAGGGCCCCCTCATAAATATAAAATTAAGCTCTTTTGAGGGATAGGTTTGTGATTTTAGTTATGTGGGATTTACATTTATTCTTTATATTTTCTAGTAAAAAAATGTGGTCTTCACTTCTTTATTTTCATACACAAGTTATTTCTTGATCTCAGCAGGCTTTCATATACAGATGGCAGGCTGGGTTATTCGGTTGTTTCTGTAAGGGGAGGCAGCCATGTGTTGTGTGCTCTTAGAATCCTTGCAGAAACTCCTGTAGCTGGGTGACAATCTCTGTGTCCACCGTTTCCATGAGGGACTGGAAGCCTTGTTCTCCCAGTAACTCCTGCTGTGCCTTGAGCTTCTGGTAGATGAACTGCTGCAGTGACACTGTGTGTACAGGGTCCTTCAGCGCCAGCTGTGGGATACAGAGAGGAGCCAAACTGTGTCAAAGAAGCAAAACAAGTTCCACTTACATGTGACTTACTAACATTGTATCTTCTTCCCTTCTTATAAGGGATTCTAAAATAGTCTCATGGTGGAAAAACTTGTCAAAGAAAATTTCATTCAATTAGTCTATCTGCAGTTCCCTAGAGCCCTCTGAACATAAGTTGTTCTGAGTAACCCAGTTTCTCAAGAGCTGGGAGTTCATCCATTTAAAGCATAAAAACCTAGTAGAAAGCATCCTAAAAGGAAGAGAACATGAAGAGTATTTAAATACAATGGTCTAGGCTTCTCCTTAGAGAGAGGAGGCACTACTCTACTGTGGCAATCAGTGATGCCCTCAGGACTCAGGGAGGAGACTCTGCCCTTCCCTGAACTGCTAATACTTAAATTTTATGGTGCTTCAAATAGAAAAAAAAAAAAACAATTTTTTAATTTAAAAATAAAAATAAATTTTTTAAAAAAGCTTTTATTCCTCCTCCCCTACTGTGGTATTTGGAAAGCAAAAGAAGGACAATTAAAATTTTAAAAATCTATAATTCTACTCCCTAAAGATAACAATAACAACAAAAAATATTTGGGCTTCTTTTAGTCTTTTCTATGCCTGTGGCATGCACATACATACATCTACATAAATACACAATCAGTCCTGCTCTTTGCATTTATAGATCACCACAGAAAATTCTATTCTAAAACATTTTAGGAATTCTGTATCTTATAATGTCATAGTTTTTTTTTTTTTTTCTGTTATAGCATGTTAAAGTGACCATAGCATAACATAGTTTTAAAGACAATTTTTTTCTATGATTTTGCTATACAATGTTATCACAGACAATTGTTCATGTTACTATGTAAACAGCCTTTCGTCTACATTTCAGATTATTTTCTTTGGATATCTACTGCTATTTCAAAAGAATTACTAGATTAAAGTGCATAGATAATTTTATGACCCCTGACACAAACTGGTACTGGTTTGTAACAATTTAAAAGGTATAAAGGGGCCGGCCCGGTGGCGCACTGGATAGTGCGCCGCTTGGGAAGCGCGGCGGCGCTCCCGTCCGAGGGTTCGGATCCCACATACAGACCGGCTCCCGCTCACTGGCTGAGCGAGGCGCGGGAGCAACACCGAGGCTTGCAATCCCATTGCCGGTCCCCGGTCCGGTACGGGGGCAACACTGAGGGTTGCGATCCGTTGCCGGACACGGAAAAAAGACAAAAAGACAAAAAAAATAAAAAATAAAAATAAAATAAAAATAAAAAAAAATAAAAGGTATAAAAGTTTTGGGGGTAGGTGTAGAATATACTAAAAAGCATATGTACTTCACAGTGCCTGGTTTTTCAAAGCCTTGCAGTTTCAAATACTGACCTTGCAAGGACAGGAAATTTCCCTCAGGCTATAAGTCTCTGTTGCAAGATAAGGATTGTGGCACAGCAGGTTGCTGGCTCAAAAGACAGACTAGTTACTGATTGTTATGTAAAGATACTGAGAAATTGCTACAGGAAGGAATGTTTGCTAAGATCCAACTGTTGTTGATAGGACCACTTCATTGCCTTACTGGAATGTCATCTGGCTTGTCTCACCATTACCAGCCTATATTGTTAAACTATAACCCCACCTTTGTTCTCTTCCTGTAACTTCCTGGTCTGGACATTAAATGTAGGAAGAGAACCCCAATTCAGGGTTAACTTCCCAAGGAAGGGATGGCTCTCACTTGAGCATCCCAAAGGGAGATTAACCACTTCAGGGCCTCTCACTGCTCAGAAGAGATGGGCTTTGAGTAATCCTTTCATCTCCGTCACCCAGGGGAAGTGGGGTGACAAATCTGTGGGGGGCGAAGCAACGCAAAGCAACAGGTAGGTCCAAGTGCACTGGTGTTTACAAATAATTGATCACAACCAGCTATAGATTTCTTTGTTCCTTCTCCATTCTCACTGCTTCACTTGACTGGTCTTTAAAAACATTAAAATAAATAAAAAATATTCTGGCTTCTGACACTGTTGTTACCACTGGTAATTATCATTATTTAAATGTTTTATAATTTAGTTATTGAAAAATAATATGCAAGCAGCATACTATCTCATTATCAATAAAACTGAACATCTGCAAGTCTTTATTTAAGTAAAGTACATGAGATTTTGTGCCCAATATGGCTGCATAGAAATCTTTCTCCTGCCTTATTGATACTCAGTTTTGTTCTAAGAAGATGAAGTAGCTGAGTTAAAACCACATCTGCTGCTTGAAATAATGACCATAAATGGAAAATTCAACTGCAAGGCAGACACATAGGTGCCATAAAATTGAAATTAAACCACATACATGACCATTCCCGGGGTATGTGATAAACCCAAGGCAAGGGGCATATTTTTAATACTCATTTCCCTGGAAGAGAGATAGGAGAAAGAACACCAAGAACTGTAGACACAAAGGTCTGTGTCTACAAGTCTGAAGACATCACTCTACAAAATGCATAGAAATTGAAGATAAACATTAAAAATATTTGCTCTCATAAGCAACATGCAGTAATGTTCAATATTATTTTATTATTTAGTTATTTGGGGGAGGAGGGGGTGGCTGGCCAGTATGTGTACCCAAACCCATGACCTTGGTGTTATAAGGCTGTGCTCTAACCAACTAAGCTAACAGGCCAGCTCTCATTATTATTTTAGTTCTAAGAAATCCTCCTGTTAAGGAGGATGTGAACTTTGTTTAAACACTGAGAATTATCTGTAAATAAAACTATCTGCTATGATATGAGTGAAAAGCAGCTGAGTTTAAAATTGATATTCACCAAGTCAAGTCCCTCCAACTACTAAAACAAAGCTTAGTAGCGTGGTTTAAATGCTGTTTCAATTTGCATAAGAAACTGTAAACAGTTAATTTATCACATCTTATACTTTAATTTCCCACAGACTAATAAAAAGTATACCAAACTAAAACCTACTAAATATGGCATAACACTACATCGGTATTATATAAAAGTGTAGTCATCAGCCATGTGAAGATTAAAAGCATTAATCTCTTTTGGAAGGAGAGCTATGGAGGGAAGAAGGAAGGAGGAAGTCATACAGAATTCCTAACTGCACACCTTAAAAGATCTTAAAAAAAAAAAAATCATTTTTTTAAAGCCAAAAAATAGCTATTAGCAAATAAATGTCTATTTTGGCTATGGTGGACATTACTAATCATAGCTAATGACACCTTCTTTGAAGAAATATGTGAAATCAGAGAAAAATCATTGCTGCACATCAACTAAAAATCCAGATGTCATTTCCTTAAATGTAATAGTGCCATCTGTCACCAGAATTAAGAGACATGTAGTCACTGATAGCATCTCCAAAGAACTTAACTATATATCACCTTTATACAAAAAATGACCACCTAATTTTAACTTAATTTGATTAAGTGTGAAAAAATACAGAATGCCTACCAGGTTTACCAGGCAGTATATTCTTGAGAAAATAATTAGTTTTCTAACGTAATCAGGAAATTCTAAATCTGCTTTTGGAACAAATATACTGCAAAGGTAGATGTGGTGGAGACTTTCACTTCAAAATAGATAAAGTATCTTTTCTAGTTTCTCCCACTAAATACAACTAAGAGCCCTGAACATCATATATACAGCAAACCTAAGAAGACTCCAAAAGGTAGAGAGAAAATGATAAAGTGACTAGAGGCCTCAGCACCTAAGGAACAACAGGGCAGTAAGTTCCCTGGCTTCCTTCTTGATTCAAACATCCCCGACTTAGAGCTAAAGACACCAGCGACTGGAAATACCAATAAGTACAGACAAAAAGTTCCAATAAAAGCCAAATCTCTCTAGGCAAAGGACCAGGAAAGGGACAGCCTAGCAAGGTAGAAAACGTTTAGACAATAATTGGTCTACTTCAGCTAAAGATCACAGAAAAAACTGCAGCCTCACCCCCACTCATGCCAGGTTGTTAGAAGGATTCAACTTACCCATCCCTCAACAGCGTCTATGCAGACCACCTGGGGAGCCTGATTTTTTTTTTTTTTTTTTTTTTTACTCCTTCTGTTACCTAGGGTGGTATCAGTGGGGCCTAGAGGAGAACTTGGCCTCCTACGCCCACCTAGCAGTAACAAAGTGGCATCCCCTCTTCCCCTGCCAGAACAGTGTCAGAAGAAGCCTGCTAAAACAAACGGTTTAAATAAGACCCAGAGTCTCATAACATGATACCAATAATGTCCAGGTTTCAACCAAAAATCAAAGTACCAAAGGGAGCAAGCAGAGGTGGGAGGAAAGTGGGTTTAACTTTAAAAGGGCAATATGAAGGATTCTTGTTGTGATGAAAATAGTTTGGATTTTCACTCTTATCAATGTCAATATCCTGGCCGTGATGATACTGTACTAAAGTTTTGCAAGATGTTATCATTGGGGGAAACTGAATGAAGGGTTTATGGGATCTCCCTGCATTATTTCTTATGATGCAAGTCAATCTACAATTATCTCAAAATAAAAAGCTTAATTACAAAATTAAATGATACCTGTGGAGTCTCTCTTCTTTTGAATTATCTGTGGCACTGTCACCTACCAACCCACGGTGGTATCACAGGTACCTGACTCTTGAATATTTGGAAATCAGAAGAAGAGAGAACAATATACACCTACCTCCTACTTATCATGACTATTGAGTGTACACCAGACCACCAAATTAGGGATCAGATTCTTAGAGTCACCATTGTATATAGCACCCCAAAATGTCACAGTGACTTTTATATCACTTTCATCTGCCTCAAAATTCCACTCAACAACTAAATCTCATCACACCTATTCCAATTTTCACTCTAATTCTGACAGGACACTTAGGAATGTTTGGTTCCATTAAGCCTTTTTAAAAAAATTGTAACATAGTTGACTGCATTTCTGTGGAGCCATTAAGCCTTTTAAAGGTACTTAAGTTCCTTCCCTCTTCCCAGACACTTTTTATATTGCTCTGGTATCCTGCAACTTTGCTGTAGTTATTAGTTCTTTTTTTTTTTTTTTTAAAAAAGATGACCGGACAGGGGATCTTAACCCTTGACTTGGTGTTGTCAGCACCACGCCCAGCCAGTGAGCGAACCGGCCATCCCTATATGGGATCCGAACTCGGGGCCTTGGTGTTATCAGCACCACACTCTCCCGAGTGAGCCACCGGGCCGGCCCATGTAGTTATTAGTCCTAATAGATTTTTCTTTTCTTTTTTTTTTTTTTAAAAAAGATGACCGGACAGGGGATCTTAACCCTTGACTTGGTGTTGTCAGCACCACGCCCAGCCAGTGAGCGAACCGGCCATCCCTATATGGGATCCGAACTCGGGGCCTTGGTGTTATCAGCACCACACTCTCCCGAGTGAGCCACCGGGCCGGCCCATGTAGTTATTAGTTCTAATAGATTTTTCTTTTCTTTTTTTTTTTTTTGCCAGTTCCTCAAAAAGGTCCATATCATCTGTAAATATAGTTTTACTTCTTCCTTTCCAATATGGATGCCTTTTATTTAGCTTTCTTGCCTGACTGCACAGGCCAGGACCTACAGAATTACAACAGAAAAGACCAAGAGTGGACATTCTTTCCTTGTTCCTAATCTTAGAAAGACAGCATTCAGTCTTTCACCATTAAGTATGATGTTCACTATAGGCTTTTTGTAAATGCCCTGTACATGCCTGGATGAGACAGTTCCCTTCTAGTCCATGTTTGTTAAGAGTTTTTGTCATGAATGGGTAGTGGATTTTGTCGAATGCTTCTTCTGTATCTGATGTGATGATCACGTGGTTGTATTCGTTATTCTACTGATATGGTGTACTACACTGATTTTCAGATGTTAAATCAGTCTTGTAATCCTAGGATAAATCCCACTTAGTTATGGTGTATAATTAATTTTATATGCTTTTGAATCAGCTTGTTGGTATTTTGTTTGAGTTTTTGCATCTATATTCAGGAGGCATAGTGATCTGTAGTTTTCCTTTCTTGTGATGTCTTTGTCTGGCTTTGGTATCGGGGTGATACCATCATCATAGAATGAACAAGAAAATGTTTCATCCTCCTTTATTTTCTGGAAGAATGTATAATACTGATTATTTAAATGCTTGTTAAGAATTCACCAGTGAAGTAATTTTGCCTGAGTTTTTGTGTATGTGTTTGTGTGGGAAGATCTTTAATTACTAATTCAATTTCTTGTTAAAAGTCTATTTAGATTTCCTATTTTGTCTTGTGCCAGTTTGGGTGTACCAGACACTTTGAAAAACTACTTATATTTCCATCATCTCTTAAGGATAAATTATATAAATTAACTACTTGGGATATTCTACAAGAATTCTCTCAAATGTAGGATGTCTGCTAATCAAACACCTGGCAAACAAAACTCCTTGTGTGTTTTTTCTAGATTTGTTAAAATGTTTCAACATTCCAGTTATTAAGAAAGTTATCTAACGCCCCACTCCCACGTACCATTGACCTTTTCTGAATTTTATATAATTATAGTGTAATGGACTGAACTGTCTCTCCCCCCAAATTCATTTGCTGAAGTCCTAACCCCCAATGTGATCGTATTTAGAGATATGGCCTTAAAAAAGGTAATTAAGGTTAAATGATGCCATAAAAATGGGGCCCTAATCCAATATAAGTGGTGTCATTGTAAGAGATATATCAGAAATGCAAGCACACAGAGAAAAGGCCATGTGAGGATACAGTGAGAAGGCAGCCATCTGCCAGCCAAGGAGAGAGGACTCAGGAGAAACCAACCCTGCTAACATCTTGATTTGGGGCTTCCAGTATCTAGGACTGTGAGATATAAATTTGTTTAAACCACCCTGACTGTGGTATTTCATTATGGCAGCCCTAACAGACTGATGTGTACACTATGTGTTAAATACAATGATCAGGACTACATGTATATTCCAGAAACAGATGAGTACATAATAGTGTACAGGAAGATGGTAAACATGTAGTAAACAAATTTTTTTTCAATAAGTGTAGTGGATTGAATTATGTCCCCCCAAAACTCATTAAAGCTTGAATTGTGTCTCCCAACTTTTATGTATTAGAAACTTAGCCCCCACTGTGACTGTTAAGATGGTGGGAAATCCTATTATGGTAATTGAAAGGTGGAACCTTGAAGAGGTGATTGGATTATAGGACCATGCAGTAGTGAATGGATTAAAAATGGTGGTCAGGGGTGTGGTTCTGAGGGCTTTAAAAGAAGAGGAGAGTCTGTCTTTCTCTCTCTCTCTGCTCTCTCTACTTCCACCATCTTGCAATGTGAGACCCCTGGGTCACTGTCAACACCACCAGATGGACTTTGGACTTCCCAGCCTCAGAAACTGTAAGTAATAAATTTAGTTTTCTTTATAAATTACCCAGTCTCACGTGTTCTGTTACAGCAACACAAAACAGACTAATACAATAAGCTTACCAATTTGATGGACTTTGGGGAGTATTATATAAAATTTATGTCACATAGGAACCATCTAAAATTACTCCTGTTTTCTCCTGACCTTAACTTGCAGTCAGGAGACCTATTATTTTCTGAGTTTAGTTTGTTCTCTTGCAACTATATACATATATATGGTAACAATACACCAGTGATTGTCACATATCTGTATGTCGAGGTATAAGGATAAAAATTACTCATCAGTTTCTTTTGGTGATGGGCCATAATAATCAACCACATTGTATATTGACAAAATAAAAATTTAAAGGAAAAAATAAAAATAAAATCACTGTATATTAATAGAAAAAAAAAATTACTCATCGGTTTCAAAATATACCTTGTATTTAGTCCCTGACTTAAAAACTATGTCCCAGGAGATGGGATGTATGGTCTGTGCAGTTTTTAAAAGTCTTGGTAATTCTGCATCCCCTCTTCCAACCCACTGTATGATCATTAAATACAGAGTGCCCTAGTTTTCCCTTCTTTGTAACTGAAAATCCACCTCCATCATCTTTATTACCACCTCACCATTTTTAGGAGATGGTGTTCCCTTTCACTGATCAAGTAAATGTGGTTCCATATTATTTCTAGAGTCTGTTATATCAAATCCAGCATTCTGCCTAAAGTCTTCTCTTCTACCACTAATGTATCATTAAATAACACATAGATGTGTCACCTGCAGGTGTACCGATCATAGTAAAATAGAACAGAGGCCAACCAATCTTTAATTTACTTTAGGTTAAATTCTTATAGTCTTCTTTAGGGACAGTAAAAGGTCACAATCCAGAGGGCTCAGTAATCTTCCAACTTCAACCATCAAGAACACACTGTGGGGGAGGGGGAGGCAGTGGTTATAGGAACTAACTCCTGTGAACAATTAAAAAAGTTTGGCACTCATATGCCCAAATTCAAACAAATTATTCACAGTAGCATTTGTTCACAGAAATTAGAAATTTATTCTTCTTTTCCACATATTTCTAACAAGTATGATTATTTTTGCTTAGATGCACAAATTTAAGGGGATGAAAACCTGCTACAAGCAAAAACGAAGACAGCAGTAGAGAGGCCCAGCTGACAATCTGGCATTAATGAGGAGAGACAGAAAACTATGAAAAATGGACCCACACTAAATGCAATGTGTGGTATTCTGGGCTGAATATTGGAATCAAGAGCATTAGTAGCAAAACTGATGAAATCTAAATAAAGTCCAGAGTTTAGTTAATAGTAATATTTAATAGTGCTGTTTTTTAAATTTTGATAAATGTACCATTTACACTTGATAAATGTAATATAAGATATTAACACTGGGGAGATGGTGAGGGGCACATGGGAACTCTTTGTACTGTCATTGCTACTTTTCCGTAAACTTAAAATTATTCCAAAATAAAAAGGTTATTTTTTAAAATAGACTCAAGAATTACAAATGTGCATCTCTCTGCAGCCATTTGAGACGAGGACAAGCTGCTCTACAATTGACATCTCAATGAGATTACACAAACATTCACTTATACAATTTCTAAGCAGCTAGCCTGGCAAGTTCATTTTCGAGATGAGAAAAACTAATGTCCCCAATCTTTCAGTGACATCCAAATATGGTTTTTCTCAAGTTAATGGCATCAGAACTAGGACACAGATTCTTAGCATCAGTTTGCTCAGAAGGCCATGAGGATGAGGTGATATCACAAAAAGGAAAAGTGCAGAAAAACAGGGTAAATTTTGTACTAAGAAAAATATAATCACAGATGCATTTTTAGAATCCTATAAAAATATACTGCCTTTTGAGAAGACCCTTTACATATTTTATGAAAGCATTTCTACTATAAACCAATTTTAGCAGGACTATCTTCATTAAATTTCCAGCAATGGCGTAATCTCTACATTAAAAAAAACAACAACCCTCTAATACATAACTAAATTAATAAATAATAGAAAAATGTTCTCTTTCCATTCATCTTGTGATCATTAAAGTGAAGTGACTATATAACAAAGTGTAATAAGACCTTTAGGGCTGTGCTACGTACACCAATGTCATTAAATTAGAAAAAACCAGCCTGCTAGATAACTAAAGTATTACTGCTCAGCAATGCCTTTGATTCTCTTACTTCCAAGAAATATAATTAATATTCATGTTAGTACAATCTGTGAGAGAATATACTACAAAACCAAATATGTGACACAATACATTGAGCTTATTATATGTAGATTCCAGGTGATGGAGAGAATGGAACGAGGATAAAGAGAAACAGAGGAAAATTCAGATGAGATTTCTATTTGCAATCTATATGTCATCTTGGGATATGCTATTTGAGTTTTCTGAGTATCATTTACTTCTGTTTACACCCATATTAAAGAAACTGAGAAATCTGAATATTACAAGTGTGAACCATCTATAGGAAACACCTGCTCTCTTATATCTCATTTCTCCAATTATATCTGTGGTCCAAGAAGTGAGATCACCAAGCAAATTTTATGAGAATCTCAAGTTTCTTGATAAAATGCTCTACAAGGTCAAGCTATCAGGTGAAGGACTGAAAAGGGCAGGTGCTATAAATAGGAAATGTTGAATGAGAACCTATAAAGGCAAAAAAGTTTAATAATGAGTCAGTGTCCTCAATCTCTTTCAAAAACTGAGGCCATATTTCATCAGATTGTAAATCAATAGTTTATTAAGATGACAGAATATGATGGGAATAAATGGGGGAATGAAACTTTCCATCTTGTCCATCTGCTGATACAACAAAATTGTTAAAAGAAATTGCAGGGCCGGCCCGGTGGCGCACTGGATAGTGCGCCGCTTGGGAAGCGCGGCAGCGCTCCCGTCCGAGGGTTCGGATCCCACGTACAGACCGGCTCCCGCTCACTGGCTGAGCGAGGCGCGGGAGCAACGCCGAGGCTTGCGATCCCGTCGCCGGTCCCCGGTCCGGTACGGGGGCAACACTGAGGGTTGCGATCCGTTGCCGGACACGGAAAAAAAGACAAAAAAAAAAAAAAAGAAAAAAGAAATTGCAGTATTTTAAGACCTGGATTAACTAACTGTTTCTGGGAAGGAAAATACAAGTTTTATGGCTGTTTAACCTAAGTTTGCTGGTAAGTGCTTGAAATGATCTCAAGCATGTTTTAAAATTATTTTGGTGGACAGGCTTGGCACAAAACAGAAAACAACTCCACAGGAGGGCCTCCACTATTTAATAATCTGCATAAGTTAAATGGAAAACTCTCCAAAAAAACCACAACAGCATTGTGATTAACAAAAATGTAAACTATGACAATTATTTAGAAAACAATACTATTTAAACATTTTTAAATAGGTGTCCTACTATTTATCTTTCATTACTGGTTCACATAAATATGGAATACCCACAGTCAGAATATCTACAATACCTTTGGGATTTAAGACTATACATGAGTTTGTACCAATGGCTGAGAATTAGGCTTGTTGTTTGTTGAAGAAATAGATTCACAATTAAAGGAAAATAAGCAGAGTATCAGAACCAATTAAAAAGCAACATTAGTCAACTGGTACACCTGGTTAAGGTCAGATTTTTCCTGAACAAAGGTCACCAATCTCCAGTTCTTAGCAGATAACTCATACTACTGCAGATTTATGAATTTAAGAAATTTGTTACCAACGGCAACTAATTTAATGAAAAGTTATTGAAAACCCCTTTTGTACTAAGTGCAGGGATTCAAAGATAAAATACACCACGGTCCCTGTATGTGAAGTGATTTTCAAAAGAATGGTGTTTAAGATCACGAAAATTAACAATCTAATAAAAAATTTTATATTAAATGGTAAAAAACAGCTGCATTGAATACTGGTTTGGAATGATGCAGGTACTGTGTGTGCGTGTGTGTGCACGTGCGTGTGTGCGTGCGTGTGTGTGTGTGAGAGTGAGAGCGAATTGTGGGGGAAGGGAAAGGCAGGGAGAGGGAGGGCGGGAGTGAGGGAAGGGATAGTAGTTGACTGAATGGTGAAGGCGGGGGAGGGTTGAGAAGTTCATTTACATAGCAAGTGTAACAACACTGTGGGAAGCCTCTTCCCTAATATGCAGTTATGTATGGCTAAGTACAATTGCAAATCTTTTCTTGCAAAAAGTTTTCTACTGCTTTTGAAAAATAAAATTTAAATTTAAAAAAAATTTAAAAACTTGGGCCGGCCCGGTGGCGCACTGGAGAAGTGCGCCGGTTGGGAGTGCGGTGGCGCTCCCGCCAAGGGTTCGGATCCCATGTGGAGATCGGTTCCCGCTCACTGGCTGAGCGCGGTGCGGGCGCAACACCGAGGGTTGCAGTCCCGTTGCCGGTCAGTAAAAAAGACAAAAAGGAAAAAAAAATTTAAAAACTTAAAAAACCAACAAAGTAAAAAAGTAATCAAACAAAATTTTAAATACATATACATCTGGTCTACAATAAAAATCAGTGAGAGAATAGGATCTGCATTAGAAAAATTGGCTTTATAGCCAAATTTGGTTAGAACATAGTTATTCTGTAAATTAGCCAAATTATTTTTTTAAATAACTTTTTTATATGACCAAAAAAATGACAAAGTGAAAAGATTTCCTTTTATTTAGAGAAATTCTGATAGGATGCATTATGATTTTCTGAATAAAATACAATTTTGTTTACGAAAGTCAAAAGCATTTATAACATGCATCTATAGCTGTTCAATTAAAAATAATTTATAAGGTTTTTTGGTGCAGTGGGCCCCACAGGTGGCACCCTATTACGAATGATGTCTTGGGTTGAATATCCCCTCAAAACTTAATCCCCACTGTAACTGTTGAGGGTGGGAATTCCTATAAATGGTAATTGAAGACATGATTGAAGACATGATTATATTGCAGGACCATGACATCGTGAATGGATTAAAAATATGTTTCTTGGACTTTCGACTTCCCAGCCTCCAAAACTGTAAGCAATATATTTTGTTTTCTTATAAATCACCCAGTTCCATGTATTTTGTTATAAGCAACAGAAATGGACTAATATAGATGATAAAGGCTAAGTACTAATGGAGAGGCTGTATGGTTAACAATTCTGAAGTCCGTGGAAATGTACAAAGGAAACAGAGAAAACAGCCTATAGTGTAACAATTAGTCACATTACATAGTGGCCGTTTTCTTAAAGAAAAAAAGAACAAACATCTATAAAGTGTGTTAAGGGAATGAGTCAAAGATCTCTATAGATAACTTTAAAGGGAAAGAGAAGAGAGAAACAGTAAACAAAGTCTTCTAGTCATGAAATGTGGACATAAGTATGAAAATGTGGACATAATATTTCTAGAATTTAGGGTTCATACAAAGTTTAGTTTCAAATGGTATCTGAAGATTCATCGTCCATTGTCATTTATGAAGTTTGTAGCATGTGAATAAGCAAATTTGTGGTGAAATATGATTGTACAATAATCTTTTTTATAATGTAAATGTGATATCATTCCTTTGATGACAAAAATTTTTTTTTTTTTTTAAAGATGACCGGTAAGGGGATCTTAACCCTCGAATTGGTATTGTCAGCACCACGCTCAGCCAGTGAGCAAACCGGCCATCCCTATATGGGATCTGAACCCGTGGCCTTGGTGTTATCAGCACCGCACTCTACCGAGTGAGCCACAGGCCGGCCCTTGATGACAAATTTTTAACAGCTCCCTATTCCTAAAAATAAAATCCAGATTTCTCAGTATATTTGTTTCTTATGGTTGCTGTAAGTAACTACCACAAATTTAGTTGCTTAAAACAACACAAATTTATTATCTTCCAGTTCTGTAGGTTAGAAGCCCAAAATGAGTCTTGCTGGGCTAAAATAAAGGTGTCTCAGGGCTAACTTCCTTTCTGGAGACTCTACAGTAAATCTGTTTTTTTTTTTTTTTTTTGCTTTCTTTGGCTTCTAGAGCAACCTGCAATCCCTGGCTTATGCCCACCTTCCTCCATCTTAAAAGCCAACCACTGCATCATCCTTGACCCTCTCTTCTGCCTCCGTCTTCCACTTTCAAGGACTCTTGCGATTACAAATGTACCCACCCAGATAATCCAGGATAATATCCCTTATGATCACCCAGCTGATTAGCAACTTTAATTCCATTTTGCCACATGTTAAATAAAGTGTATGTGAGGCCACTCTTCTGGACTAAGCTCCTGCACTAGGCCCCAACAGACCAAACCAAACCAGAATGGAGTCACTCGTGCGAGGTGCCATGCAATCAAACTGAAGTTAAAAACAGGCCAGTTTTCCAAAAACCAGGAGATTCACAGCAACCAATAAAAAGGGGCCCAGTAAACCTGGCATAAGGAAGCTTCCTTTCCTTTAACCTATATAAGAAAAGTAACCTGATGTTAACCAATCAGCTTTTTGTACTGTGCTGCTTCCTTGTTCCTTCTCAAGCTACCTTACAAAAACCAACTATTCTGCCATCCCCAAGGGAGGACCTGTCTATACTGTATACTGGATGCTTCCCAGTTCACAAATTGCCAATAAAAGCCAATTAAATCTTTGAAACCCAACTGGTTGAAATTTTGTTCTTTGATAAATGTGATATAATATTCACAGGTTATTCATGTCCTGAGATTAGGACATGAACATGGCTGGGAGATGGGAGGGGTTATTCTGCCTATTATACTTACATGGCATACAAGGCTCTCTACAACCTGCTGCTATTTTGGCACACGGTGGACACCTAATAAATATTCTTAAATGGTACTATTGCAGTTACCCCACTCTCAGTGAAACAAAACAAACTACTTGCAAAATCTAAACTCAAACAACACTATACCAACAAAATATAACTGGCTTAATTAGGGGTTTCTCAAACTTGCACTATTGAACATTTGGGGAAGATAATTCTTTGTTATGGAGGGCTGTCCTAAACACTGTAGGACATTTTGCAGCATCCTTGACTCCCACCTATTCATGCCAATTTAAAAAAGTCCTCAGACAATGCTATAAATCACTGGGGGAGGGGAGTAAAATAACAGTCAGCTGAGAACCACTATTTAAAAAAAACCAAAAAACCTTTGCTCTTCTATTGTTTGTATGTAAAAGTAACTCGACTTAATTCACACAATGAAGAAAGCCATTTAAAATAGGGTTAAGAAATTCATCAGTTTCTTCCAGCTCAGTGAGAAAGCTGTGGGGAAGAAATTAACTCCGGTTTAAGTTCAAAGAGAGTTATAAATAACACCTGGATAGTTTCTATAACAAAAGCCTTTCTCTTTTTATATCTGCTTTATTTTAAATTACTTTCTTTCAAGGGGACATTTTCAGAAAATCAGATGACTTATTAATATGATCTTCACATACACTGTACATGTGAAATAGAAAATGATAGAACTGAGCAAAGCTGTTTTAAAGTCTGTCATAGATAACTTCACCTTGTAATGTTCATGTAAAAATGAATTAAGGTGGCTAGGACATAATGAAATCCAAACCATTTTATTTGTACATTTGTTAGTTAATAAATCCCCTTTTAGCAGAAGTGATACTTTATTTGTGAATATATCACTACACAAGGAGAATTAAATTATTTTTTAAAATATGGTTTTAAATTAACTTAATGGATATGTTCTTATGTTTTCTTCCAACTGTATGAGTTATGATAGCACATCTTACCTTTTGATATGTTTTTATTAATACCATATAGATAGGCTGATACCATAAAGTAGTAGTTACTTTCAATGTACTGCTTCAAAGAACAAGTTGTATTATTAGATTGATGTAAGAAATATTCTAAGATAAACCTGCAATTCTTAGCATTAAAAACATTAAACTCTTAATGCCTCTGACTTTCAAACAATACTGTTTTTGCTTTGTTTTCCAATAAGCATAAATCTTTTCCATTTTAGATTATGACTTTTTAACAATTTTTTAATCTTATAAATTATATAACACTAAATTTTCAGGTAAAGTGTAAAAAAACAGGTATTAAATGTATTGTTAGGCTACAGTAATCCTAATAGGCTGGTCAACAGACTACAATCTGAAGTTCAAAATACAGATAGGCTATTGATTAGTTTTGTGATGAAAAGCTAACTATAAAAAAAAGAAAAATGGCTGACACTGTATGTCATTCCTTCATCAAAATATTTCCAGATGGATTCAAAATTTAAATGAAACAAATAAAACCATAAACACATGTTCTTTAGAGTGGGGTAGATCATTTCAAGCATGCAGATGCTAAAAAATAAAAACAAGTTGGAGGTAATATGGATGCCTGATTACAAGCTGATGTCTTTAATCTATAAATAGCTTGCTCCAGTTATTGGTCACTGCATAACAACTACTCCAAACCACGTGACATAAAATAACAATCAAGTTTAATGCTCATGGATTCTGCAGATTAGGAATTCTTAAGGGCAGAGTGAGATGGATTTCGTGCTCTATGAACTATGAGGCTTTAGGAAGACTTAAAGGCTGGAAGTGATTCAAATCCTCTGGGTGCTGCAATCGTCTGAAACATCATTCATTCATGTCTAGCAGTTAATGCTGGCTGTTACTTGGAACCTCATCCAGGGAAAATAGAACCTATTTCTCCTTGTGGCTGCTTGGGCTTCCTTACATTATGGTGGTTGGGATCCAAGAACAAGAGTTTCTACAGAACTAGGTATATCTCATTCTGTTTTCTATCACTTATAAAGAATACCTAAACCTGGGTAATTTATAGAGAAAATAAATTTATTTTTTATAGTCTTGGAGGATGGGAAATCCAAGATTGAGGAGGTGTATCTTGTGAGGGCCTTCTTCATGGTAGGGACTTGGCAAGAAGGCAAGAGTGTGTTCACTACTAATGTGCTCTCCTTACAAAGCTACCAGTCTACTCCTATAATAATCTATTAACCCATAAATCCATTCATGAGGGCATAGCCCTCAGATCCAATTGCCTCTTAACGGCCCCACCTTTCAAATACCATAGTTGGATTTCTCATACTCAGTACTGTTACAGTGGGAATTAAGCCCTCAACAGGAGATTCAGAAGGGACATTCAAACCACAGCAAGGTCCAAGCTGTATTTTACGATCTGGACTCAGAAGTCATAAAGTTATTAGCAAGCCTGACCATTTTTAAGGGAAGGGAATGTAGATGCAATCTCAATGTGGAGGACTGTCAAAGTCACATGGCAAAAAGAGCATGTGGAATGGGAAACATTATTATGGCTATTCTTAGGAAATAAAATCTGCCACAGTACCCTTATTTAAAAGCAAAAACAAAACAAAACAAAAATTCCAACAGAAAAACGGAGGGGAAGAGGATACAAACAAGCCATTCATCAACCAAAGGTATATAAATGAGTTCTAAACATCTAAAAAACGCATAGCCTCATTCATAATTGAGAAAGCAAATTAAACAACAAGACACTGCTTTCTATTTATCCTATACACCAGGATGTGGGCTAACTCATGTTATACACCAGGATGTGAGCTAACTCATGTTCCATTAAGTTTCAACAGGAGATTCAGAAGGGACATTCAAACCACAGCAAGGTCCAAGCTGTATTTTACGATCTGGACTCAGAAGTCATAAAGTTATGGGCACATAAACTGGCAATTTGATAATATCTATCACTATTTCAAAAACACGTATCCTTTGGTCCAGCATATCCACTTCAAAGAATGTTCCCTACAGACAAACTTGCAGAAGTGCACAAAGACAGGTGCATAATGGTGTTTAACTGAAGCACTGCTTAAAACCTCCAAATTGGAACAATCTCAATCCCTCAAGAGCAGGGGTTCTCAAACATTTTGACCTCAGGGCCCTTAAAAATTTCACACCTAAAGGTTACTCATGACCAGAACAAGCATTTGTTTATATGGGTTAAATCTATCAATATTTACTGGATTAGAAATTAGAAAATTTAAAAATATTTATCAATTCATTTAAAAGTAACAATAAGCCCATTAAATGTCAACACAAATAATGTATGTTTTAAAAATAACTATACTTTTTTAAAACAAAAATGTTTCATTAATGAGAAAAGGGGCATTGTTATACATTTTTGCAAATCTCTACAATGTCTGGCTTAAAAGGAGGCACTGGATTCTCCCATTACTGAATTCAGTTTGTTGCATTATGTGTTTTGGTTGAAGGAGATGAAGAAAACACAGTTTTGTTTTTTTTCCTCATATGTAGTTAGAAAATGGAAGAATATTTAAAAGCCTTTGCAGATCATTGTGGCTACTCTCTTTTGAAACTACACTAAAACCCACAAATAGCAGTTTCTTAAAGGTTACAATATGAAACTTGAAACATTATCAATGAACTTTCCATTCTCTGTTACATTAAAATCCATTGGTCTAGCTCGCCCTTTGAATAAATCTTTTGAATGATTTTTTAACACGAATTTACTGGCCATTTGGAAAATATTAGTTCACTGAGTTACACAGTTTTTCCAAATGTTGAAACATTTCACTATCAAAACATCACAATCCTAATACCCCTACATGTGAAAAGTACTGGGAAGCTATCAAACTCACGGAGACACAAAATAAAACTTTTCCAAAATTCTTATTTTGCTTAAAGTTTCAAATTTTAGCACTGGCAACAAATATTGTTAGTTGTTTTTCTTGAAGTAACAGGTTTGCTTTTCAAGAAAATGTATGCCAAATACCCAATTCTGAATAACCGTGTTTATCTGTCAGTCATTCTTTTCATGTTCAAATGGTGTTACAGGAAAAAGGCAGTTAATTCAGCTTATGACTAAATCACAAAAGCACTTTTATGCACAAAAACCACTGTCACAGAAAATATTCCCATTTTGATATAGAGAATTTTTAAAAGAATACTCAGAAGTAGAGATTTAATAAAATTAATAACGTACACTACTTCATTAAGGACATTCTTAAATGAAACCTGACTACTAGTAGAGTTTGCTGCCACTGCCTTTATTGATGCTAAAGTGCAAGCAGCTGTACCAAGCATTGGGTATCCAACATTGCTTTTGTAACACAAGTGCAAATGTTCACACAATAAAAAGAGTAATAATATCTTAGTGTTATTATTTAATATTTCAGGAGTATTATGTATTACTCTTGAAAGGGTTGTGGGGACTCCCAATTGTCCATGGACCACACTTTAAGAACTGCTGCTCAAAAGAGGCATGGGATGGAAATCCATTCAATAGAATGTCATCATATGTGGCTATTAAAAGAAATGGTGCAAATCTAAATTTATGTTCATGGAAATATGCTCATGTATTTACTTTTCATAAATGTAAATGTACTTCTTACATTTACATTTAAGAAAAACCAAGCAGCAGAAGAGAATGTACAGTATTTCTAACTTATAGTATTACATAGATCATATATTTTATATACATAAATAAAATATTTGGAAGGATATATACCATAATGTTAGTAAAAACATTGGGGAAAGGGTATTTCACACTGTATCATCATTTATTTTGTGACTTTTGAATTAGTATAGGTTACTTTTATAATTTAAAAAAAAATCTCTTCAAAATGACAACTTCCATGTATAGGACGATTCTTTGAAAAGTCTCCATAATTTTTCTTCCCTCGAAAGATAGGTCCCTTACAAAAACACAATTAGCATTACTGATAATTTATTGAGAAAAAACAGCAGAGAAAAGCAGTAGTCTAATGTTCACTGGCGTGTTACCTAAGTTACTGAAAACAAGTTCTCCCAAGTGAGGCTATGTTCTTCATCTACAAACTTGAAGATTTTATTTACATTGACCAATACTATACTGCCAAAGTTTCCAACTGAACAAGTAGCAAAGTTGCCAGACTCTTTGTGATTAAGGTTTTTAGTGAGAATTCAAGTAAATGATAGAGAAATAGTGAAGCTGTCTATTTTGCAATACTCAAGAACAATACTGATGTCAGCAGGCACTTAATCTAAGATTTCAACTAAAAAAAACTTCAGAAGTCATTACTTTATTTAGTTCCAAAGGAACTTCAGATAAAATGTTCTTTTCCAGTTCTTTTGATTACTATTATCTAGCCTACTGTGAAGGATCTTGACCTCTGTGATCTCAAACTATTTTTTGATTAACATTTTAGCTCTATCACAGGAAGAACTGCTGTCTCAGGAGGATGCCTGGTTATCAATTTGTGTCTTTATTGCATCTCAGTTGGATTATTTCAATTCATTATTTCCTACCCTCTTGGATTGTTTTAATGTCACTTGCAACTCTGAGGTTTTTAAGAGCTGAATTACCCATTGCGACAGTGTATTTCTAAGATTTGGTGTAAGTTTAATATTGACTTTTGAGGGTCTCACTTTTAAGAAAAGCTTTGTTCTGTCTACAATCTTGAAATATTCCTTATTTTTTATACAGTTTGCCTTAGGTAAAGTTATGAGTCCTAGAACAGCCCTTTGTATGTTTTGGTGTCATCTGGAAATGAAGTTAGGGATGTATTAACAGCAATATAACAGTCAGTAAGTCAGACTTATAGAAGGTGGCAGAATCTAAGCAGAGCACGATAAAAACAAGTAAACTTTTCCATTTTAAGAAATTGGCCTGGTAATAAGCTTAGTGGTATTATATACTTTTTAAACAATATATACAAACTATGATCAAAATACACCGGAAGATGGGTTGTATGGGTAGAAATACACCCTAGCAGAGGAAATACTGATTTTAAAGATCAGCTTTGCATATGGAAAGCATTCAAAAATGTATGTGGAATGAATACAAAAGAAAAATGGTTGGTTCTGGAGATTCTGTTCTATTTTGACCTCATTTTGTGGGAGTCAAAAGAAGCAGCTATGCCACTGCAGCAGGTGGGACTATCCAGTACTTGACTAAGAGTAAGCAGAGAACTGCTTTTAAAAGAATGCTGGAGGGTAAAGATTTGCACACATTTTAAATAAACTGGGCCTTAAAATAATCAGATTTGGTGAAAACATACGTGATATGTAAGTGACAACCAACATGTAAGTAACAACAAGTAACTGACAACCAAAACGGATATAAATCAACATATCGATATAAATTAACAGTAAAATTTCTTTCTTTGCAGAATGAGAAGCAATAATTTGTTTTCTCTGTTTTTCACACTATTATTTAATATTAAAATTTAAGAATTAAGTTTTAAAGATTTCCAGGACTCAGAGGAACAAAGACAAAATTTACAATGGTTTTTATTAGATATCAATAAAACATATATAATGAATAATTTGGATCTACCCAATTTTGGTATTAACAAACCAGCTTCTGAATACAGCTAGCTTTTTCCTGTTATCTATTTACAAGCTTTATAAAAATCATTGTGTGTCAAAGGCCGAAGGAAAAAAAAAATGAAACCATCCAGCAATTTTGAAGGGGGGAAAGGAAGCAGAGGGCGAGCCATGAAGTAACAAATGAGTACTTCTGTGATTATAAAGCATTCAAGCCTATACTTTTATAGTTTCATTCAAGTAGTAGCATAAAAAATATCCAATAACATTATAAGTAAGACAAATCTGACAATTAGCATAAAAAACAGCGGTTTTCAGGGGGTGATCTGTGATAGTCATGGATTATGTGAGTAATCTGTAAATATTTCATTGTTGTTGACTAAAGAAAAACTAGAAAACAGGATCATGTCTTCTATCGTCATCAAGATAAAATTTGAAAACTTTACAGATTGAGAAGGAACTCAATAAAACTATATTTTCAATATTAAAAAAGTAATTTAGTAACGTTAGACTAAGAGGAAAAGTTTTTTCATTCAGTGCTTTAAAGCTGTTGCACTGCTGTCAGCTTGCTTGCATTATTTCTGACAAGAAGTTTGCTATCATTCCTATTTCTAGTGCTCTATCTATACGTAATGTTTTTTTTTTTTTTTTTTTTTTTGCCTTTTTGCCTTATTGCTTTTAAGATTTTCACTTTAGCTCTTCTGGAGCCCGTTCCAGGGATCGAGGCTGAGCTGAGTGAGAGGAAGCCCAGCTGTCCTCTTCCCTTCAAGATTCCAGCCCTGAATGAAGCTGCAGCTGGTCTTGCCTCTGCTGATGGTCTGAAGGCCCATCCCTACCCAAGGCAGCTTGTAAGAATTCTACAGAATGCTCAAGCAGGCTATGGGAAATTGGCCTCTTCTCAGCTACCTCACCTATGGCTGTCACTGTGGTTTGGCGGGCCAGGGGCAACCTATGGATGCCACCAACTGGTGCTACCTCATTCATGACAGCTGCTACTCCCTCCTGAGAGCTTCAGAATGTTCCCCAAATGGGACTGCTACAATTACAGCACCCCCAATGGACACATCCACTGTGGTCCCAGGAGCAAGTGCCAGAAGCAGATCCACAAGTGTGACTAGAAGTTGGCCTCATGTCTGCAGCAGCACCTGAACATATACAATGGCTGGAACCTCATTTTCAGGAGCAAGCCATGCAGGTAGACACGTCACTCTGCTGGACATTTGGGCACTGAGTTATCTACCCATAGGCCCCTGAGGACACTGGCTAACATGGCAGACTAATAAAGTACCCATCCCTTCACCTAGCATAAGCCCAGGCCAGGGAGACATCAGTGACTGGGAAACCAAAGGGTAGGTCCAGCTCTTGTCCAAACTTCCCCACTAGTGATGTCAAAATGCCACAATTGCAGTATTGTCTGCTCAACACCTCAGTTTTCTCTGTCTCCACACTGGTCTGTGAGGTCCTTGAGGGCAGGGACTGTGTCTCTCATTAATTTATTTGTTCATTCAGTCACTCATCCATTCAACAAACATTTGTTGAATACCTGCTATATGCCACACACGCTGTCAGGCACCATGAAGCCTGCTGTATCAATCAGGATTTGATCGGAGTAACAGAACTATTAGGAGATATAAGAGATTTATTATAGGGATTTGAATTTCCATGACTGTGGGAGCCAGTGAAACAGTCTACGGAAGGCTGTTCCTCTTTGTGCTGGTGCTACAGCCTGAAGTCATATGGCCAACTGGCAGGGCAACGTGAAAGCTACGCGGATGAAAGGAAACTGTAAGAACAGACAGAAAACACCCTTCAGCCTCTCATCACCTCTAAGTCTTCAACTTTGATGACAGGGTGTCTTCCAAGAGAAGCCAGTGCTCTTCATTACAGAACTAAGCATGCTCCCGGCTGTGAAGTAAAAGAAGCTGAAGGAGGGGATCTGGCAGGACCTGGAGCTGTTGCAGTTTGGCGGCTGCCCCACATCGACAGAGAGCCCACAGATACGGGGCAACATGTATTACCTGCAACAGCATCTCATACTCTACTTAGACTTTCTAGTTGCAAAAATAGTATAAGGCTACAGATTGTACAAGTCCAACGATACGACATTCAGGAAAAGGCAAAACTACGGATACAGTAAAAAGATCAGGGGTCGGTAGGCAGGAAGGATGAATAGGCAGAACAGAAGATTTTTAGGGCAGTGCCACTATTCTGTGTGGTATTACAATGGTGGATACAGGCATTTGTCAAAACCCAGAGAATGTACAACACCACTGTGAATTTTACATTGATATGTCAGTGTAGCTTTATTGATTGTACCATTTGTTACATTTGTGTGATAAATGTAAGAGAGAAAGAGGATAAAGGGCTGGTATAGATGGAAGGACTAGTATAAGCTCCATAACAGAGGCAGAAAACACATAATGTGTGTGAAGACAAGTTGTATGTTTTAGCCAGAGTGTAGGAGATAAAATGGGAGAAGAGGAAGACAAGGTTCAGAAGATTGGTTGGAGTCAGATTGGAGAGGTCTTTAAAAGAGTGTCAAGGAGTTCAATTTTTATTCCAGTGCTTTTCCACCTTGGCTGTACAGCAAAAGAAAAAGTGGAGCTTTTAGAAAATATGTATGCCTGATTCTTAGGCCCAGAAATTTTGTATGTCTAAAGTGGGGAGAGTAAAGGCTACAGTTTGTCCAAAGGTGAAAACAGCAAAAGAATAAGGGAATCTAGGATATAAATTGAGAAAGTGTGAAAATAAGAAAAAATTGTGAGACTCCAGATAATGGTACAAAATAGATTTACCTGGAGAAAAGGAAAGGTTAGTAAGGAAGAAGAGGTTGTGATGAGAGAGAAACGTGGAAGTTCAGGGTTTTGGAAAGAGGTCAAGATGTAGCATGAGAACAGAGGTGATAAACGTAATAGAACTGGGCAAGTTGAAAAGAGCAAAAAGGAAGCTAACTAAACTCATAACAAGAGTGACACTACATGTAAGTTAAATACTAAAAAGTATTTTGAACAGTGGTATAATTTACCTTGATTTAGTGAATGTTACAAGGCAAGGATTCTCAAGAAACCACCAATAAGATGAAGAAATGATCACATATTATTATTTGCAAAATAAAAATGCACTTAATGCATGAATTTCAAGATTACTGATACTTAATTAAGAAAAACACAGTACCTTTTCAGTACCAACACAATTCTGTCTACTAGTTCTGCTGAGTTTTTCTAAAAGCAAACGGGAGCAAGCAGAAGAATCATCCTATTGGTTCTCAGTGACACAAGTCATCCCGGAGAGTTTACAATACCCCACCCCAGACCATGACCACAGGTACCCTGCTGGCGTTACATTTGAAGTAACAATTTGCAAAACTACATTATGGAATGTTTTTAGCTAATAACATGGTCACTTTCCCTCCAACAATGTATCCTAAATTCTACTAAGTGAAAGTTTGAGGAAAGCTGCTGGATTTAAGAGTTGAGCAACATAAAAATTTTCAGAGAGAGCTGATGAGAAAAGGAGAGGAGAAGAAAAGGAGAGAGGGATGCCTATCTGCTCTCAGAAAGGGAAAAATGTTAGTTGCCTGTAGGCTCTGATTTTAGGATAATCCCATCTCCACAATGCAACATTTCTGTCCCTCCTTGAGTAGTGCTTTATTCGGCAAGAGCGCTACAGTAGACAGTTCTCACTCTAAAGCAATATGCAAGGCACGGACAGGATTTACTACACTTATCATGAGACTTAAAATCTGGTTATGAATTTATCAAATGAAATGTAACCCAACATAACATACAATCAGTTTGATGCTACAGCTAAAGCAGAAGACTATGATGCCAAGTTTGCCAGTGCCACTGCCTACATACTTGGTTGCATTAAAAGGCTAGCTCAGTAAGGCTGCCATATATAAGGTTCAAGTTAAAATTTAAAACTGATAGCCATATAACATTTGAGTTTGTCAAAAGTTAAAGATTTTATTAAAAACCGGTGAAAATCCACCTGCAGTTCACTCAGCAACTTAAAAGTACAACACATTCAAATGATAATGCATGTAACATTTTATTTTCAGTGGTTTGCAATATGGCATAAATGTTTTCAATTCTAATCTACCTCATGACACAAATAATGGAAAAATAATAATCCATATTTATGGACTAAAGAATTAAATTTTTCTTCTAAAATACATTAAAATATATTCCCATATGTGTATATAAAAGACAAAAAATAGATAAAATCCATTTCAAGTACAAACTATTTTGGAAATTGTTAAAAGTTACTAAAACAATATCTCTGTTGAAAAAATAACAATAAACAAACAGAAGGCTTACAAAGATGTATAACACTAGATAAAGAGGGTAAAAAACAAACTGTCAAAGAATTGAGGGGGGCAAAAACCCAGCTACACATTTTAATTCCTTTACTAAAGTGCAATAAAAACTATTTATGTAAACTGTATACATAACATCCAAATTTTATGAGCATTTTACAAACTTAGAAAACTACAATAATGTTTATTATCTAATTTTTCATAAACAACACTACTTGACATTGTTATAAATACATACATTTCTTTAGAACTTAATAAGAAACCAGACTGCAAGCTCCATTACAACAGCAGCTGTATGTTTTGTTGACTGCCACAGCCTCAATGCCGTGAACAGAGTCCGACATGTAGCGGGCACTCAATAAGTAAATAAAATACCTAAAATAATACTTAAATACGATAAACACTCAATGTCATTCACAAAGGATTAATTACCATCTTTGTGAATTATTATTAATGTTCTCCCTGAAATTGATCTTTTCTGTCACTGGGCATTCCTCAAGGTCATTTTTCCAGCTCTCAGTTATAGTTTGTTCAATGACTGCAAACTAAATTTAGTTATTAACATAAGCAAGACTCCATATTAATAAACCACATATTTCCTAGCTATGTCTATCACAAGCACATGAGAAACTATACTTTCTCTGCAGATCTAGTTCCAATTCCACTGACATGTGGTAGCTAGGCTGTGTTAAACCTGGTGTATCTTCTCCCAAACATGTAGTTCTCATACATTCTGCAGTTTCAGAAAAACGGTACGAGGGAATCCTCAAAATATTTTAGAAAAGCTACAGAAATTTTACTAAAATTGTGAAAAAAAACTAAAAATAAAAAATTTACCTTAAAATTTTAATTAAAATTGTAGAGAGTGCATTAGACTTGGAGTCAAGAAAGCTCAGCTCTAATCTTGGTCTTTACCTAAATCTATGACTCTGAGCAAGAGCTAACTTTGCTGTGTCTTGGTTTCCTCTTCTACATCTGGTCATAAAATGTTATGGGGCTAAAATGGGACCCTAAAAAATGCTCTGGAAAAAAATTATATATATATATATGGTATTACTGTTATTATTTCAACATCATATTAATGATGTTTGGATAGATCATTCTGCATTATTTGTACAACTGCTTCTACCAGCACAAATGAATGAGAAGTTAGTATAGTTTTAATAATGTTCAAGGTTATTTATACTGCTATTATCAATGAAAGCAACTAGTAAGTATATATTAAACTAAATTATTATTTACAGAAGCAGATATCAAAATATATCCGGGACTTAAGCTGAGGAATATGTAACAGGAAACAATGATAAAAATATCTCCTTAATATAACTTTACTTACTATAACAAATGTTTCATTAATAATACTTTCTTGGTGGGTACTGAGGAGATGTTAGACAAAGGATACAAAATTTCGAGTTAGACAGGAAAAGTAAGTTCAACATGGGGACTACAGTTAATGATAATGTACTGTATACTTGAAAATTGCTAAGAGAGTAGATTTTAAGTGTACAGTCAGCCTTTCATATCCATGGGTTCCACATTCGTGGATTCAATCAACCATGGATCAAAAATATTCCAAGAAAAAAATACTGCATCTGTACTGCACATGTAGGACTTTGTTTTCTTTTGATTTATCCCCTAAACAACACAGTGTAACAACTATTTACATAGCATTTACATTATATTAGGCATTATAAGTAATTTAGAGATGATTTAAAGTATACAGAAAGATCTGTGTAGGCTGTATGCAAATACTATGCCATTTTATATCAGGGACTTGAGCATCCGTGGGTTTTGGTATCCATGGGAGGTCCTGGAACCAATCCCATGGATATCAAGGAACAACTGTACTCAACACAAATAAATATGTGAGGTAATACATTTGTTAATTAGCTTGATTCAGCCATTCTACAATGTATACATATTACAAAACATTACTCTGTACGCCATAAATATACACCATTTTTATCTGTCAATGAAAAAAAAAGAAAAAATAATAATACTTTGTTAGCAGGTACCATAAAGTTGCCAGAAAGCATTAAAATGCTCAAAATGATTATTTGGAAACTACAACTTATAAATGCCAAGTAAGCCACATGTCACAAAAAAGAAATTACAAACAACTTAAAATGTTAATGTATTAAGCTTTATTTGTCATAGAAAAAGTCATGAATTTAATGTTCTACTATTAGAAGATACTGGACAGAGAGGAAACTTAGATATTAAGTGAAATGTCCGAACTGCGTTTGATCTTTTAGATATTGTTTCTCCCAAAATAAAGGTACAGAGAAAGGCTGGATAAAAAAGATCAAAAGTCTGGACAGATTAATAGCCTTTCTGAATGGAATCTTCATCCTTATTTAAGAAAAATATAGAGAATTCTCAGAAACCTATGGGAAATTACTTGGCACATTTGATATAATATGAATCATCTGTTTTTCTGAACTACAATCACCACTGCTATTCTCTAACAAAGCAGTGACTGAAATACAGACACCACATTTTAGGGGTCACATTAAGACAACAATGACAGTAAGCCAAATTTTCTTTTATGTAACCTTGGAACTAAGCAGCTATACTTTGTCTTCCTAAATAATTTCATTTTAAAATGAAAAAATCTTTTGCTGCTAGATTGGTTTTTTAAAAAATAACACTTCATAATTATCTATCTATCTTCTCCCTTCTCTTCAAAATAATAACCAAGATACCTCTAGATAGTTCTCAAAAACTGTCTAATGTTAAAGATATCACAGTACAAGAATGATAATATGACTACTGAAAAAAAACATAATCCTGAAGAGACAAGCAAAACTAATTTTGCTTATTTAAGGTTATCAGATAATTAGCACTGTATTCATAATTAGATTTATTCAAGATTAAGACACATAAACACAGCTTCAATCATAAACTGCTGTGGTATCTTCAGCATATCCCTAAGACTGAGATATAGGAAATCTTAGTAGAGATAATATAAATCAATATCAAATAGCTACTATAATGAATAACTTCAAATAAAATCAGCCACTTTAAAAAAAAAGTTTGTTCTATAAATCAATACCATTTACAATTACAATGATAATGATAAAATAACAAGCACTCAAATGGAATTCAGGATCTTAAAACTGAATCTGGGAACTTAAAGTATTATTTCTCAAACTATGTTCTTACACAGGTCTTTGAGAAATATTTTATTCACCCTGAAAATAAAGTTACAATTAAACTACTATATGTTACTGAGGAATATATACAGAAGAAAAAACAGATTTGGATACACTAATATGCTAATGGTAAATCTACCAGAATAACTGACATTAATAAAGTATGTGCAAAAACTGAAGACTGAATACTTTTTATTCATTTACAAATTCAGAATCTTGTGAAGAAAAATGTTACCTCATGTCTTTGTAACAAAAATGATATATTCAATGCTTTAAAAAGCGGGTGTGAGAGTGGGGGAAAGGCAAACTGTTAGGTTATACAAAAAGGCTATCATCACTTTAAGTGAAGAAAACACATTTTCCATATATTTAGGATACCACATAACATTCTCATTTCAAGGGAGAAATGCCTCTGGAGGTATCCTCACAAACACTATGTACCAGGGAAAGAAAAGAATGGTATTAAGAGCTTAAAAAAAAAAAAAAAAATCAAATAACTTTTCAGTTCACAGGCCCTGAAAATCCAATTTCCACCTCATTTCACAGATGAGGCAAAACAGGTCTAGAAAGACAAGGTGACTTGCTCAAGGTCACAAATAACAGTACAAACAAGACTGGATTCAGGTCTTAAAAATCCTTGAACGTTGTCTCTTTCTCTGTACTAGCTGCTAAGGAGATGATATCTAGCATAAAAGCAGAATAAAATGAGCTAAATTCAAACAGTTTAACAGAAAGCTGTCAGAGCAGTGCAGTATTAGCCATAAGATTGAAGATTTTGAAGGTTAATGTGGGATAATTCAAGGAGTAAATATAATGATCAGACTAAAATAATAATGATAGCAACCAATAGTAATTACTAGGTGTCCAGTATTATCCCATAACCTTTTTACATATTAATTTATTTATTCTATCTATGAGGTAGATACTATTGTTGTTTTCATTTCGCAGATGAGAAAGAAGGTACAATGAAGTTAGTAAGTAGTGCAGCCAGGAGAGGAGAACAGATTCCAAAAGAAAAGAGGGGGAAAGTTTATTATGTATCTATTTTATATTAATGATCAAAATAAATATTTAACAATTCAAGATTATAAATAATTTTTAAAGGTAAGATATTTTAGATGTTTCCTATTTTTTTCTTATCAGATTCCTCTAGTGAAAATTAATGTTTTTCAAAACATGTTAGCAATTAATTTAAGACATTTTTATAAAGGCATTTGACGCACATCATAAAAAAGTACGTTGTGAAGATCCATAAAATAATAGGGAATGTCGGGCTGAGATCTCAGATCCTGCTGCCCCTTCCTGTGCAGGTCGTGAGTCAGATAATTGAAAGAAGACCCTGGGAGCTTTAAGCAAGGTAAACATACTTTAGTCTTCAGATGTCAGCTTCACAGACATGCTTTATTTCTCCAAGACAAGCTCAAGCTCTACTCCTCCGACCTTCCATGCTCTGCCATCCCTCTGTGCTCTGCCCACCCTCCGTGCTCTGCTGACCAGTAGTTCAGAGCAGTTACCTTTATACTTTTAGTACACAATAGCGGCCACAAGCCAAGCATTACATAATTACAACAATCATGCTGAATCAGTAAATGGGCACACATGTTTCTAGTGAATGTGCTGAATCTTGCCTATTTGTAACAGATGCAAGGCGAGAGATCCTGACTATACTTCTTCTATTTTCCTTACAGGGAATACAGGCAATTTCAGCATATCTCCTCAAAACAGAAGAATATGCATTTCAACTTAAAGGTTTGCACGTTACATGTTTTCTATAAATAAAAGAGTAAACCTTCTGATTTAAGACAAGCAACAATTATTTCAGATCAAAATCAAACTCAACTTCCTACACTAAAGTACAATTTATCTGTTTTAGGGCACACTCCAAATCTCAAAGCTCAGATACCTTACATTAATTCTGCAGCACGGGATGGATGGATAGATATATAGACAGATGAACAAACAGATCAATAGGTATTTTCAAAACTACAGAAAATAATGATGATATATACGGTTCTTAATTTTTAGAAGCTACATTTGTAACTTACCATCTTTTTCCTCTTATCTTGTTCTGTGGGTGGTTCTTCATCTTCTGATACTTTTGGTTCTTCTAGATGAGACATTAACATACAGCTACAATTAAAAAAAAAAAAACTCATGTTTTAAATAAATAAAAAATATCTATAACATACTAACACCAAAATCACCGAGAACATGAATGCCTCCATGTACCAACATGTGAGGAACAGACTAGATTTAAAAATTTTAATTATGAAACGATAACTCATTTTAAAAAGAATCACACCAAAAAATTTTACAGTATTTTACTTGGGCATAAGAAATTTACTTATATGCAACTTCTGAACCAAACATCACTTGACAAAGCAAGGTATACTTTTTATATCTTTCTAAAAAATGATGCTTACAAATGCTTAGACAACATCATTAAAACACTATTAATTATGTAACAATCTACATTGTGCTCCTAGTGACATTATTGTGCGATACGGAACATGAAAGCACTTCTACCTTCCGGACAGCTATAAATCATTTTATTTTGATTACCTACACCGCTGCTCTTGCCATTAGCAGAGATAATAGAAACACAGTTTCCTATTCAGTCAACACTAGTTCCAGGGAAAAAAGAAATGTCTAGTGAATCAAATTGATGGCGCAAACCCCACTGTTTCCTAATTTTGAACAGAAGTCAGTAATTTATCAGTCATAGGTTCCCAACCAAAAAACTGTGGCAAAGAAAGCTTGGTTTCTGTAATGTTTTGTAGCAAGTACAGGTAACAGACAATTCCTCATTCAGCTGTATAAATAAATTTCAATTTAGGGTTAAGAACAGGTGCTGACACCAGAAACTTGATCAGGCTCATTTCTGAAGTGCACATGGGCGTCCTTCACTTCTGTTCCCCACCATTAATAAAAACAATTTTTGGAGCAACTGCTTCTGACCCAGTCAGTGCACACTAGTGAGATCAAACAGTAGGAACCTTAGGCTGGAAACAAGTCTTGAAATACAGTGAAAACTCAATCCCTAACTTAAGGCATGGCCTGATCTCTTGGAGCTGCAGTGCTTTTGTCCACCCATGATGTAATGCAATGTACCACAAGTGGTTGATGAAGTCCAGCACAAAGCAAGAAAAGTATGACATTTTTATATCAACCCAAAAGATATTTAATAAAATGAAATGTCTTGAAAAGGTCTAGATCCCAATGTGTGTTTTAGAACAAAATAAGATGTGTTCCTTTACACTAACCATTCTATGCCTGCTGCATATTCTAACTGTAATGAACACGGATCTCCATAGAAGAGAATGCTTTATTTCCCATCCAAATTCTTCCACTGCATTCCAAAAATCTTTTAACTTACTCCTATAGTAAACACTTGCTGTTCTGCCTTCCCTAAATTAAAGGATTTATCATATTAATAATGAATTATATTCTAGAGGTACATATATTCTTCCTTTCTCTTTCTTTTCTGCCTTTCTTTTTCTTTCTCTTTTTCTCTTCTTCACTGACCAAAAACTACCCAAAGAGAAGAATATTTTTGCTTTGCAATCCTGTAAATTGCAAATCGCAATCATTTGGGTCTCTGGAAGATGGAAAGTAAAAGGGGAGGGGGGGGGGGGGGGGGGGGGGGGGGGGG